>NW_014577519.1:229615-230215 GCF_000485595.1 Priapulus caudatus | reverse complement strand
ACACTGACTGATGATCAACCATGTAATGAAAGCCGAGTTTATAAGGTGACAGACACACAATCCACTGGACACAACAGACACACAGATACTGGACAGATCTGACACACAGTGCATGGACAATATAATGAAAGATGAGTTTATAAGGTGACAGACACACAATCCATTGGACACAACAGACACACAGATACTGGACAGATCTGACACACAGTGCATGGACAATATAATGAAAGACGAGTTTATAAGGTGACAGACACACAATCCACTGGACACAACAGACACACATATATACTGGACAGATCTGACACACAGTGCGTGGACACTGACTGATGATCAACCAGATAATGAAAGGTGAGTTTATAAGGTGACAGACACACAATCCACTGGACACAACAAACACACAGATACTGGACAGATCTGACACACAGTGCATGGACAATATAATGAAAGATGAGTTAATAAGGTGACAGACACACAATCCATTGGACACAACAGACACACATAAATACTGGACAGATCTGACACACAGTGCGTGGACACTGACTGATGATCAACCAGATAATGAAAGGTGAGTTTATAAGGTGACAGACACACAATCCACTG
>NW_014577519.1:219171-225762 GCF_000485595.1 Priapulus caudatus | reverse complement strand
TGACACACAGTGCATGGACAATATAATGAAAGACGAGTTTATAAGGTGACAGACACACAATCCATTGGACACAACAGACACACAGATACTGGACAGATCTGACACACAGTGCATGGACACTGACTGATGATCAACCAGATAATGAAAGGTGAGTTTATAAGGTGACAGACACACAATCCACTGGACACAACAGACACACAGATACTGGACAGATCTGACACACAGTGCATGGACACTGACTGATGATCAACCATGTAATGAAAGATGAGTTTATAAGGTGACAGACACAATCCATTGGACACAACAGACACACATATACTGGACAGATCGGACACACAGTGCATGGACACTGACTGATGATCAACCCAGCACTAATGAAAGGTGAATTTATAAAGTGCAGACACCACAATCCCACTGCGACCCACAGGACACACAGATACTGGCTAGATCTCACACAGCATGCATGGACAATATAATGAAAGATGAGTTTTATAGGTGCATAGACACACACATCCATTGGACACATAAGACACCACAGATTATCGTGGACCAGATCTGCCGACCACAGTGCATGGACACTGACCTGATGATCGAACCAGATAGATGAAAGGTGAGTTTATAGGTGAACGACACACAATCCACTGGAACACAACGACACACACGATACTGGACAGATCTGACAGCACAGTGGCATGGACAATATGAATAGATGAAGTTTATAAGGTGTATAGACACACGAATGCATTGACAAACAGACCCAGCATACTGGACAGATCTGACACACAGGTGATGGGACACTGATGCTTATCAACGCTATGTAATGAAAGATGATGTTTATAAGTGGCGACAACACAATCCATTGTGACACAACTAGAGCAACAGATATCTGGACAGACTCTGACAGCACGGAGTGCATGAGACAGCTTACTGTTGATATCAACCATGTAATGAAGATTGCGTTTATAAGGTGACGCACACAATCTCATTGGGACACACAGTACACACAGATAGTGGACGATCTGACACGCACAGTGCTAGGACAATATAATGAAGCATGAGTTTATAAAGGTGACAGACACACAATTACATTGGACATAAGACACAACAGTACTGGAGCACACAGATACTGGACAGATCTGACACACAGTGCATGGACACTGACTGATGATCAACCATGTAATGAAAGATGAGTTTATAAGGTGACAGACACACAATCCATTGGACACAACAGACACACAGATACTGGACAGATCTGACACACAGTGCATGGACACTGACTGATGATCAACCATATAATGAAAGGTGAGTTTATAAAGAGACAGACACACAATCCATTGGACACAACAGACACACAGATACTGGACAGATCTGACACACAGTGCGTGGACACTGACTGATGATCAACCATATCATGAAATTATATTATCTATCATACAANCTTTTCAATAAAGTGATAAAAATGGTAGGTCAGCGCTGAAACAAAAAAGGTTTTCACTCTGTCCATTAGGTCATGTCCGCAGAAAATGTTTGATATCTGACCATTCCCCCACTGCCCTTTGACCTGTGACCTCCAATTTCGCACTGGTGATGGGTTTCCTACCCATCACACTATACACCAAATATTAAGAGCATAGGTCAGGCCGTTAAGATTTGTGCCGCAATTCCGTATTTATTCCTATACCTTAAGTTAAGGGAAAAATATTCCCTCTTCGTTTACACATCTTGACCTTTGACCCTTGACCCCCAAATTTGTCATCGTGATTTCTTTTCACAATTCCCCCCCCCCCCGAAGTCCCAAATATCGTGACCGTACGTCGAGCGGTTAAGATTTGTGCCCAACTGTTGACGGCCGGACGGACGGACAGATGGACGGACGCACGATCATGCAATTCTACAAGCTGCATCTGACTACGTCAGATGAGCTAAAAATATACGCACGGTATCGCTCATAGGCTAATATATACGCGTGGCTATGGCCCGTAGGATAGTGTATTAACTCTAATATCTCGCGAAGGATTTGAGTTACATTTCTAAAATTCTAGATACCTATAGACACATGTCTTAGCTATACTCTCTGTGAATATTGAGATTATTGACACACGATTAGTCAATATATTAGCAAATATATGCGCGCGAGATTGACCTTAATTTAAACAACAAAATTAAGATATTATTTATACATACTTGACATTATTTGACTTTGAATGCCTGGAACAAGTAATCTCAAATGACTTAAACGCATTGAACAATTAAACCTAGTTATAATTTCAGTAAGACAATGGTTTTCCTGGTATTATTTACAAAAAACCACTTGGCTTTCACCTCATTATCGCAACTGCAAGACGCATCAAGTATATTAAAATCGAATCTTTCGCCCTCAAAAAAAGTTGTGGAAAACAGATTAAGACCTAGATAATCTTCGACTATGCTACAGCGCAAGCAACGGCAATGGCTTGGCATTCATGACATTTTCGAAGATTCCCATGTCTGGTTGGCAGTCAGAGAGGCTTGTCTGCTCATTCTGTTACACTTGTGCACTTTACTTATGCTGTAAAGTGTCCAGATGTGCGAGGGCTATAGTTCCAAAAAGGATCCCGCAAAGTAAGATAGCAAGCTCCTTGCAAACCAGATCCTGCGTAAAAAATTACTGTACTCACAGTTACACCACAAAAGATAATACAGCTATGAATAATCTAACAAACAAACAATTGTTAGAGCATCATCAATTGTACATTTTGCTGGTTGCGTGGTGCATTCATGCTTGGTGTGTGCGGCCTATTGGCGGCCATTGTGTGTGCATATTGTGCATGTGCGTGCGAGCTTGTGCGTGGTGTGTGCATAATTGTGCATGCGTGCAGCTTGTGTCGTATGTGTGTGCATATTTTGCGCGTGTCGCGTGCATCTTGTGTGTGCATCTTGCACGTCTGCGTGCATCTTGTGTGCATATTGCGCGTGTGCGCTAGTGCGTGCATGCTTGTGTCATATTGGCGCGTGTGCCAGGCTGTGCGTGGCATCTTGCAATGGTGCGCATGCATCGCGCGCGTACAAGTTGTGTGTCGTACATCTGTGCGCCATGCGTGCTTGAGCGTGCGTGCGTCTTTGTGCGAGTGTCTTGCGCTGCGTCTTGTGCGATGCGTGGCGTCTTGCGTGCGTCCTTGTGGCGAGTGTGGTGTCTTGCGCGCGTGCATTGCGTTTTGCTGCACGTGCGTGCATGCGTGCCTCATTTACGCGGCATGCATAGTGTTTGTCGTGTGTGGCGTATGTGCAATGCACGTAGTAATATGAGCATACAGCTCACCCCTCGAATATTACGACCTGTTTAAGCAGACATTGAAACTGAAAGGCAACAGACAAAAAATCCGTCTGCTTCAGATTTACCCTAGCCGCACTGGAAATGAGCTGTAAGAATCTACAAGCATGGCAGTGAAAGGGCCAGTAGAGCTTCCAACAGCTCCCTCTGACACAGAATATTAATTTATCTGATGCTGCGCCACTATTATGATCATGCAAAACAGACTATCCATGCATTCACGGTCGTGGCGCGTGTATCCACCACAAAAATGTTAAACTAAAAATTACTCATACTGCGCTCTTTAATCGGCACAATCATTCGCCAATGTTTTATTATGTTTATTGTGTTGTAAACTATAAGAGAAAAGAAACAAAGAGCCGCAGAGCGATCTGGGCTCGATACTGAGGTCTGTTGCTACAGATTAATAAACGTAAACATTCTAAGTCGTGCGTATCGCACACCTTTGTTAGGCGAAGATATGCAGATACGCAGTTGCGTACACATGATTGGTAGGACACGCCGGCACTATCGCAGATGGAGGGTGGGGGAGGGTGGGGGAGGTGGGGGAAGGGGCGGCGGGAGGGGATGGGGGAGGGAAGGGGTGGGGGTGGGGATGGGGCTTCTAATAGCAAAAGAGCAGTTTCACTCTTTGTTAACAGTCAACAAATGCCATGCTTAACCGCTCACTCTTGAGGGTCCAAAAAGGTTATCAGACACTTCTCTTCCCGGTCAGCTGGAAAGCCATTTCATGGTCTTTCAACTAAAGCCATAAAAATGATAAAGTGCACGCGGCTGAAACATTTCCAAATTGGCTGCCGGTCCAGACCATGTCCTCAGAAAAATGTCGTAAAATCTGCCCTGTGGCCAATTGACCTTTTGACCTGTGAACCTCCAATTTCAAGGCAGCAGTGATGGCTTTTCTACCAGTGATGCTATACACGACTATCACAAGCCTAGGTCCGGAGCCGTTTAGATTTGTGCCGGCAATTCTGGCATTTCCTCCGCTATACGCTTAAGTTAAGGAGTGAAATGTTCCCGCCTTATTTTACACCTCTTGACCTTTGACCTATTGACCCCCAGCTTCGACATCCCAACATCGTTTCGGATTACCCCCCCCCCCACGTCCCGAATATCGTGACGTACGTCGAGCGGCTTAAAGATTTGTGCCCACTGTTGACGGACGCACGGAACGGAACGGACGGCACGACGGACGGACGGACCACGGACGGACGTCAGCGGACGCACGGACGGACGATTCATGCGAATTCTACAAGCCTGCACTCGACTATGTCAGATGAGGGCTAAATAAAACCCACAAAGCAGACGTACCTATTGTCCATATTTGGAAATAACAGATCTATCGCTATTACCGGACACACGCAACTGCCTTATTGTTGAGGGTGACGTGTATCTAAATTCTAGTAGTATAGATATATATGTCAGGTTCTCCCCAGGATGAAATTCAAACAAGGGGGGAGGGAGGGGTAGGGGTGAGGGGGCGGGGGAAACTAGGGGGGTCCGGGGGGGCGGTGTATTTTTACCGGTACGACTACATAATGCGTGAAAATCGCCACTACACCATAGACGGTATTTGGTGGTTTCTATGTATATATAAGATATGCCGAGTCGGTGTACAGTTAGTGACTAGGTTAACTTGTGTACTGTCTGCAGTAGTTCTGCAGTGGCATGCGTTGTACGGTAAAAATACACGCGTCGGAATGTCCTGGTCGAACGCAATGTCTTGACGATCGATTCGCCGCGCTGGCAAACTGTTATTGTGGGAAATGGAATTTAAGACGGGCGCGGAGGTATTTCAACAGGGGCGGCAACCGATTCAAACAGGGGGAAGTTTTCCAAAACTGGGGGCCACGCGCGCCTCCGTTTTGCGTCAACGTAGGGAGAGACGCCTGTAGTATCCTTATGCGACTTGTGCCGGGTAACAATCATTATCCATATTTATGCTAGAGAGGGTCTATGTCCCGGCCAGGGTACTGCGGATCATATACAGCTGGGCACGGTCCAGGTATACGCGGAACGTACCCTAGGTACTATCTAATATGCGCGGACCGTACCTTTCGCGCTACTCCACTAACAGAGTCTAGGGAGTCGCCCTACGCCTACCCCTGAACCCTGACGCGGGTGACCCTAACCATATCAAATAGTACCGAGGGTACGTTTCCAGTATATACCGGACTGAACCCAGGGATGTTCCGCAGTACCCTGGAGGACCATAGACCCTATGAGCCATATTTATAGCTGCTAAATTTTTCTGCTTGCTGATTATTGTTAAATACTATGTAACTTGCCTGCTTCCACTATTGCCCAAGTTTTTGCTGCACAGCTGCTGAAAATGGACCTCCAACACTCTTGGCAAGCTGCAGGCGACCATATCTGTTCTTCCTCCTGTCAGACGAACTTGAATAACCTAATCCCAGCAATAAAATTAAGTAACAACTTAAACCTAAAGCAACGATTCTGTTGGCAGAAATAAGAAGTGCGAAAATCCCTTTCGAAAAATCGAAAATCGAAAATCGAAAAATCGAAAAACCTTCATTGTTACAACTTTCGTACCATATCAAACCGAGTATTAAATTGTGGCGCCTAGAAATATCTTTCAATTACAATATTATACCAACTATTTGATAGCATATAACCAATAGGCAGTAGTAGGGTCCATACACAGCCATCATGTGATTACAAACACCCTGTTTGAGCCTTGCTTAATCCTTATTTAGCATTATTGAACAAGTCACGTCCCCCGAGGTATCGCCCAACCACTACCAGTACCAGTTAATACACTGGACGCTGGGGCATGCTAACCACAAGGCGAATGTATATAGCTAGTTGCTTACTAGTCCCGACCCAGGCTGCACAGAACTACCACATTAATATCCCAGCGTATACTGACTTCCCCGAATCGGTATCAGTGATTCTGCGATATGGCGCGGTCTTCTTCATTCCTGTTTTTGCTAGTTGCCTATACAGGCACTATAAAACGTTTAAAAAATGATTGAATGAAATAAACACGAAAATGTATTTACTACCAGTACCAAGTTTTAATGTTTCTCTAATTCTCTTTCCCGCTATTATTGGTCAATAAATTCCTGTAAATGCCATTCAAAGGCTCCTCTGCAACACACAAGCATACGTTCGAATACGGCATCAGTGGATGTCGCGATGCGTAGCCTGGAGGCTAGGCGACCGTTCCGGACATGTAGTCACGGTGTTCGATTCGAATAAACCTTCGGTCTATCGGGCCTTCGGTCTATCGGACCTTCGGGTCTATAGGGCTGTATACG
>NW_014577519.1:214783-219146 GCF_000485595.1 Priapulus caudatus | reverse complement strand
AAGTGAATTACAGATGATAAATGTTCAAACCACCCGACTCTGAACCCCCCTACCGCCGCCCGCTGTACTGTTTGCACTGGCGCATTGTACATGTAAGCTGGTACATGTATTGCATTGTATACAGGCGGGCAGCGGTAGGGGGGTTCGGAGTCGGGTGGTTCGAACATTTAATCATCTGTAAAATTTTCACTTGTAAGGAATATCTGCATTGGGCACTTCCTCTAATAATTATAGTAGTATTAGTACTGCCATAAGCCTAAGGTACAACTGTCCCAAGTTTGAGACTTTTTGTCACTCCTGTAACCACAAGCACTTGGAACATCTCAATAAATAAAAAAAAAGGTAAATAAACACGAAATGGCATTTACTACCAGTCTTAATGTTTCTCTACTCTATTTCGCCTATAATCACCTGTAAATGCGGTCAAATGCTCATCTGCAACACACAAGACACCGCACGCCCGCCTGTGCACAAACAACATGAATAAGAGAGAAACAACACTCTTCTTAATCCTTATTCATGTTGTTGTGGCGCACGGGGGGCGTGCGGTGTACTTGTATAGTAGATGTAGTAGTAGTATATAATCTTTATTTTCATCGGTATATATAAAAACAGTGTACATGAGCTGAAAAGCTCTTTAACCGATGATCTAACAAATACCGCACGCACACCGCTGTGCACAAACAACAAAAATCTAGTTTTGTTGTTGTTTGTGCACAGCGCCGTCAGCGGCGTGTATAGAGTCCATAATGGACTATGGTTGGCATCATAGATATCATATATAACACGTGTTATATGATATCTATGGTTGGCATATTATATTATAACATATAAGCCCGGCGCATGCGTCCGGTGCTCTTGTGTTGCAGAGGAGCATTTCACCGGCATTTACAGGAAATTATCGGCAATAGTAAGCGAAAATGAGTAGAGTAACATAATTAAAACTGGTGGTTGAGGTTCGTGTTTATTTACCGGCACTAGTTTATTATTATTGAAACGATCCAGGGCAGGTGCCTGTGGCTGTGCTAGTTTAGTTACTTACATTCAACGACAGTCAATCAACACTAACAAAACCAAAAGTAAACACACCCGTGACCGCAATGTGTCATGCATTTAGATTGTCTGATTGACAGTCGGTTTGTTCGTGGAGGTCTACTCGACCATGTGCGACGTCTTGCAATCTTGCAGGCGTTGTAAATTACTAAAGAAATTACCGAGAAATACTGGCTCGTGGCGGAGCGAAGGGCTATACTCTAACCCTGCAATAGGCAGGAGCAGGAACTGTCTGTTTGGTTACTATATTATATATCTAGATACAATAATGTAACCCAACAAGTGTAGGGTTGTTGTTGGGCTACTCTTGTTGGGTTACATTATTGTATCTATATTATATACAGCCTATCTAGTTACTTACACGTTACAATGCTCAACACCGTCAAAAGTAAACACACTCGTGCCAGTACGGTGGCATCCATCCTGATTAGAACTCTGTTAGTTGAACTTAGTTCTCTTTCAAATAGTCACTCTTTGTGTGGGAGAGGGACTCAGTCAGGGAGTGGCCGGCCAAGTGACACAGCATAAGTTACTAAAAATCACCGAACTAGTAGTCAGGTCCCTTAGCTTCATGATCGTTACAGAGCTGACAAAAGCATCAAACTTGGCACAGTTGTAGCCTATGGCAGTACTATAAATATTAGAGGGGGAGCCCAATGTAGATATTCCTTAGAAGTGAATTACAGATGGAAAGTGTATTAACTCTCATATCTCGCGAACGAATTGAGCTACATTTCTATAAATCTAGATATGTATAAACACATTTGTAATAGCTCGCGAACGATTTGAGTTACATTTTCTAAAATTCTAGATACGTATAAATTAACAGAGTGGCTATATGCCCGGCAGCCGGCATATATATCTGACAGCTGCCGGGCACGGTCTTCGATTTCCTAAATGCTTGGCAGTTTTTAATTTTCAGCATTATCTCAAGTTAACAAGGGTTAGGGTTATGGTTAGGGTTAGGAACTGCCGGGCATTTAGGAAATCGAAGACCGTGCCCGTCTGCTGGGCATATAGCCACAGCGTACATATAAACACATGTCTTAGCTATGGTCTCTGTGAATTTTGAGTTTATTAAAGCACGAATAGTTTAATTAATTACTAACAAGAGCCGCAGAGCATCTGGGCTCATCTGAGGTCTGTTGCTACGGTTATAAACGTAACATTTAAGTCGTGCGTAGTGACACCTTTGTTAGACGAAGATATGCAGATACGCAGTTGCGTACACATCATTTCAGCAACCTTCTGCATTCTGCATACCTCCCAAATCCCATTGGTTGATACAAATCGCGTGCCTCAAACTCCTGTTTTATGGTGCACAGTGACCCTCACCCTAACCCTATTTTAAAAAAAATAATTAATTGTTCTAAAAAATTATTTGTTGTTATTAAATTGTTGTAAATAAATCATGTAAATATTTGCATTTATTGGAAAAAAATAGTTAAATGGATAAAGATAGAAAAATACAGAAAACAAGTAAATAATAAAAAATCAGATGGGATTCGATCCAACGACCTTTGAGCCGTGACGCCTGTGCTGTACGCGTTCGGCTATCCAGGCTTATTGGGTTTCTAGATTATGGATGTGCCATAAATATGACAACACTGTGACGTCATTGAGGCAGTTCAGGAATCCATGTTTAATACGACCATAGACGGTATTTCGGGTTCTTGTATATATAAGATAGCCGAGTCGGTGTACAGTTAGTGACAGGTTAACTTGTGTACTGTCTGCAGTAGTCTGCAGTGCATGCGTTGTACGGTAAAAATACACGCGTCGGATGTCCTGGTCGAACGGCAATTCTTGACGATCGATTCCCGCGCTGGCAAACTGTTATTGTGATGGAATTTAAACGGGGCGGAGGTATTTCAAACGGGGCGCAACGATTCAAACAGGGGGGAGTTTTCCCAAACGGGGCACGCGCGCCTCGTTTGCGCAACGTAGGGAGAACCCTGTATATCCTTATGCGACTTGTGCCGGTAACAAATCATTATCCATATTTATGCTGAGAGGGTCTATGTCCCCCAGGGTACTGCCGGATCATACACTGGGCACGGTCCGGTATACCGGAACGTACCCTGGTACTATCTAATATGCCGGACCGTACTTCGCCTACTCCACTAACGAGTCTAGGGAGTCGCCTACGCCTACTCCCTAACCCTGACCGGGTGACCCTAACCATATCAAATAGTTACCAGGGTACGTTCCAGTATACCGGACTGAACCCAGGGTATGTTCCGGCAGTACCCTGGAGGACATAGACCCTATGAGCCATATTTATAGCTGCTAATTTTTCTGCTTGCTGATTATTGTTAAATACTATGTAATCTTGCCTGCTTCATATTGCCCAAAGTTTTTGCTGCACACTGCTGAAAATGGACCTCCAACACCTCTTGCAAGCTCCAGGCGACCATATCTGTTTCTTCCTCCTGTCAGACGAACTTGAATACCTAATCCAGCAATAAAATTAGTAACAACTTAAACTAAAGCATACATTCTGTTGCAGAAATAAGAGTGCGAAAATCGAAAATCGAAAATCGAAAATCGAAAATCGAAAACCTTCATTGTTACAACTTTCGTACCTATACAAACCGAGTATAAATTGTGCCCTAGAAATACTTTCAATACAATATTATACAATCTATTTGATACAATAACCAAACAGAGTAGGGTATCACACCATCATGTGATTACAAACATACCCTGTTGGACTTCCTTATCCTTATTTACATTATTGACGTATCCCCCGAGGTATCGCCCCACCACTACCAGTACCAGTATAAACCTGGACCTGGGGCATGCTACCACAGGCGAATGTATATAGCTAGTTGCTTACTAGTCCGACCAGGCTGCAAGACTAACATTAATAAGCGAACTCTCAATCGGTATCAGTATTTCGATATGGCCGTCTCTTCATTCCTGTTTTTGCTAGTTGCCTATACAGGCACTTAAAACGTTTAAAAAATGATGATGAATAAACACGAAATGTATTTACTACCAGTACCAGTTTTAATGTTTCTCTATTCTCTTTCCCCTATTATTGTCAATAAATTCCTGTAAATGCCATTCAAAGGCTCCTCTGCAACACACAAGCATACGTTCGAATACGGCATCAGTGGATGTCCGGATGCGTAGCCTGGAGGCTAGGCGACCGATTCCGGACATGTAGTCACTGCGTATTCGAATAAACCTTCGGTCTATCGGGCCTTCGGTCTATCGGACCTTCGGTCTATAGGGCTGTAACCGCACGCACACCGCTGTGCACAAACAACAAAAATCTAGTTTTGTTGTTGTTTGTGCACAGCGG
>NW_014577519.1:199516-212676 GCF_000485595.1 Priapulus caudatus | reverse complement strand
GTTGGCCCAACGTTGGCCCAACGTCATATTGCCAACCACATGCCAACCATGACCGTGCCAACGTTGGCCCAACGTTGGCCCAACGTCATATTGCCAACCACATGCCAACCATAACCGTGCCAACGTTGGCCCAACGTTGGCCCAACGTCATATTGCCAACCGTGACCGTGCCAACCAAATGCCAACGTTGGCCCAACGTAAGCATGCTATCATGGATTGAGAATTTGCATTGGCTGTCTTTTAGCCCGTCAGTGTCGGCTCTTCTTATGTTGCAGATCCACTTCCAAAGTCTATGTAAATGATCATCTACATGTGTCATGCGATGTGGTGTATTATTTACAAATTGCATATCGTTTTAACTGGTATTTTTCACAGAACAAAGGGCAGCTGAATTATACAGATCACCGAACCAAGTAGTGTTTTCCCTAACTTTTAACTGTTAGTTTCACAAGATTGTATCTTGTATTAGTTTACATTGATATTATGATTACATATAATTAAACAATCAATAAGTACAGTCTCTGTTCGTGTGCACAGCAGGCAGTGAGTCACTGCATCTGTCATTGCCGTCCTAACGAATTTATTATTTGCAAACGTATATAACATGCAACACGTGATAAATCTAGTACCTGTCATGCTCTGTGGGAAACTTGAAAAACGCTATATCTGGGAATATATCTAGAATATCATATATTTGCTAATATATTGACTAATCGTGCGTCAATAAACTCAATATTCACAGAGAGTATGGGGGTGTCTATATTCAAGCCGGTACGGAAATCATTTGCATAATAATCATCTGTAATTCACTTCCGCGCGAAATGTTCAAACCACCCGACTCTGAACCCCCCTACCGCGCCCGCCTGTACTGTTTGCACTGGCGCATTGTACATGTACAGCTGGTACATGTATTGGCATTGTATACAGGCGGGCACGGTAGGGGGGTTCGGAGTCGGGTGGTTCGAACATTTAATCATCTGTAAAATTTTCACTTGTAAGGAATATCTGCATTGGGCACTTCCTCTAATAATTATAGTAGTATTAGTACTGCCATAAGCCTAAGGTACAACTGTCCCAAGTTTGAGACTTTTGTCACTCCTGTAACCACAAGCACTTGGAACATCTCAATAAATAAAAAAAAAGGTAAATAAACACGAAATGCATTTACTACCAGTCTTAATGTTTCTCTACTCTATTTCGCCTATAATCACCTGTAAATGCCGGTCAAATGCTCATCTGCAACACACAAGTACACCGCACGCCCGCCCTGTGCACAAACAACATGAATAAGAGAGAAACAACACTCTCTTAATCTTATTCATGTTGTTTGCGCACAGGGCGGGCGTGCGGTGTACTTGTAGTAGTAGATGTAGTAGTAGTATATAATCTTTATTTTCATCGGTATATATAAAACAGTGTACATGAGCTGGAAAGCTCTTTAACCGATA
This sequence comes from Priapulus caudatus, assembly GCF_000485595.1. Lineage (NCBI taxonomy): Eukaryota > Metazoa > Priapulida > Priapulimorpha > Priapulimorphida > Priapulidae > Priapulus > Priapulus caudatus. Next base: position 211,228 of record NW_014577519.1, on the reverse strand, counting down.
TCTAACAAATGTATAAAAACAGTTATACTTGAAAGCTATAGATGACAAGATATGGGTAGTTTAGCTCTAGTACTCTATAACCCTGCGGCAGCGATCCACGGGCTATAGCCTAGGCTATAGTACTAAAGCTATGGGTAGTTTAGATACAATAATGTAACCCAAACCCAAGAGGATAGGGCTATCCTCTTGGGTTTGGGTTACATTATTTTATCTATGGGTAGTTATACTAATACTAATACTAATACTAGTAATAGAGAAGATGGATAGACAACATGCAATATTGTGTGTTGCAGATGAGCATTTGACCGGCATTTACAGGTGATTATAGGCGAAATAGAGTAGAGAAACATTAAGACTTTGGTAGTAAATACATTTCGTGTTTATTTATCTTCTTCTTTTTTATTGAGACGTTCCAAGGGGCAAGTGCCTGTGCCTGTGGCTCAGGCTGTGCCTGTAACGAGTCGGCCCATATTTTGCACTAACTTTTGCCTAAGGAGTAAGGGACCTGACTGCATACTGAAAACACCACGAAGGCTTACAAACATGTCACTGATAGCCAATGATGTAGATATCCGACGACTACAGTATTATGAGTACTCAGTGACTCACTGACTGATAGATTATATCAAACCTGAGTATCAAACAGCTAAATAACATATTCCAAATTTGGGTACAACAGCTCCGTTTACATATATCAGCGCCACCTCTCGGATAATTTATGGTTGATAGATAGGCATTTTTTATTGGGGCAATCAATCAGATAACACATTTACATGCACACACACGCGCGCACGCGCGCACGCAGTCAGATGTAAAGGGGGAGGAGTTACGCAGTGTAGATGATTTATTTGTAAAAAAAAAAACATATACAGGAAATAAACAAACGTAAATAAACATGCAGAAATAAGAGAAGAAATATCCAAGTGTTAGCAGAAAAACAATTCTTATGAAACTAGACATTGGTAAAGCTGCCAACAAAAGCCGCTCGAATTTTTACGCAACTGATGTGCAATCCTCAGTATAAATTATTTAGAAAATATATCCACGAGAAAAAAATGTAACAATTACATTTTACTTAGCTCTAGTAACTATAGCCCGCGTACAGTTGCCGCAGGCCTGCGGCAACTGTACGCGGGCTATAGTTACTAGAGCTACATTTTAATATATGCATATGCATATAGAATGCATATATATATGCATATGGAATTTTTGTATATGAATATATATATATATATATATATATGCATATGGAATTTTTCCGATAGAATACAATTTATGTGAATTATAGCCAGATATTCAGATTCGGGTTGAAACAGCGATTATAATGCAATAGACCAATGCTTTGAGTTGTGTTGTTAATGTGTTAATTAAGTTGACATGTGTTGTGAAATAAATAAATAAATGAGTAAATAAATAAATATATATATATATACATATATATTTACATATGTAATGTGTAATGTGGGGTGGAAAATGTGAGAGAAACAATGGTAGATGAGCTGAAGGAGGAAGGGTGTATATAAAGTGAATGTGGCAGCAGATGAAGAAAGATACAGAATGTGGGGGAGACCTATATACAAGGTGGTCAAAATTTCAATATACTCTATAAGTTCGCGCATGCGTACTACTTGCCAAAACACCGTTATTGAGTTGAAAAAGAAAGGACATAAATTATATTCAAGAGTAGTTTGAAGCAATAAAAGCATAACTAAATATTGGCTCGTTTAGCTATTTCTGACTAACCCTAACCCTAACCCTATATATATGATATATTATATATCTTATATATATATATATATATTAGTCAGAAATAGATAAACGAGCCAGGTCAACCAGAGGTCAGGGAGACATAGACCTTATCTGCAATATTACACAGTTACACTATAAAAAATTGTACGGTTCAGTCTCAATCTTTCCAATTTCCCTATGCTATGGATTATGATTGTTCGTAGAGTTAAATCTATGAGAGAATTATTTGTTAAAAACTCATTGTATATTTCTGTTAAACGTAGACAGCACATTCACGAGTAGTTTGGTAATATGAGAAAGGTTTATCGTAATGACTCATCTACACGATGATAAGATGCCTATACACTCCGTTCTCCGATTGGTATCTAATTATATAATAGCTTGGTGTGTTTGACATGCCCAGTATCCGTCACAAGAAGGAGTAGAAGAAGGAGACGAAGAACAACAACAAAAAGAAAGATTATGATTAGGTTAAGGCTAATGATAATAACAAGGACGAAGAATAGGTAGAGAAGGTGGAAGAGGAGAGAGAATAAAGCGATATAGAATAGATGGAGCAGGAAGAAGCTATAGGAGATGGATGCGGTGGGAGATAGAGCATGAGAAACAGAAGGTGGACGAGACCTATTTAACAGGTATATTCCTGGATATAACTTATATAGAGAATAACCCTGCATTCCCATTTTCCCTATACTCTATGTTCGCACATGAGTATGAACGGTCAAAATTTTGTTATTTTGTTGAATTTATAGTTTTAAAATAGAGAGCCCATATCCACGAGTATTTTCGCATGGAAACTTTATTCCGACATCCTATTTTAAAAACTTCAAGTTGCCCGGTTCGTGTTCTTATAATGAGATGTTTAAAGTGTAAGATCTGTGTATCCGCATGACCATGCAGTCGCTACCATGAGAAACATTTTATTTAAGCTATACTTATAATAATATAGAGCGTATATACTCGTGATTAGTTTGAGAAGGAAGAGAACGGGAGGAGGGGAGGCATAGGAGGGGAAGAATGAGGAGGGGAATGAGGGGGGCGTGGAGAACGAGGAGGATGGGGATTAAAATAGAGAGAAATTGGAAGAGGGGAAAATGAAGTGGTGGATGGGGTGGGAGGAGAGAACAGGAGGTGGTTGCACTGGTAAATGGGCGGGGGTTCTCAGCTCTCCAAATTTTTCGATCCGTCACTTAAATTGACTACGTCACGAATTTTCTATGGTAAAATTTGTAAATTTTTTGTTGCCATTTTTTTACATTAAAAATAAGAACTAACGGGACTAAACGTATCGTCAAATTCTTACCTGATAAGATTGTTTCTCAACTAGTTAAAAATCCAAAAAAACTTAGACGATTTGATATTATATTCCTGACATTAATTGCTTGCTATGGGCTATGTATGAGTCACGAGTGTATGTTCACACCGAACAATATAGTAAAATAGGAAGGATAATGCAGCAATTTAACCACAAAAAGTGAACAGAATTACTTATATTTTGTGAAAAAGTGGAAATATTTTTTTAATTTTTACTATTTACGGTGACGTAATCACTTTAACCCCACGCAAGCGTAGGATGTGCATGGCAAGAATAGCCATGTGCGAAAACAGGTATACACTCGAATTTCTTGTAGGACGGGCATGGCTTGGCGTAATTTAAATACGTAGAGTCGTAATCATGTGTAGGACGAGTACAATTATCCTAGTATAATCAGGGCATTAGCCTCTGGGGTGCATGGAAGCAGCTACACTCTAGATTTTAACACAAAATAAAAAAATATGCTAATTAAGGTAGTCTAATAATCGCAAGTAATCCGAAAATAAATGTAATGACGAATGGAGCAAAATTACAAATTACAAAACACAATTAATTCTTCAGCCTAGCCCTATCATACATGTGATTTATTTCTTGAACATTTTGTTCCTCTGGGAATTTTCTCATCCCATGGCCCTGATAGTTAATGATAGAAATTATTAAATAAAAAGTAAAGGGGGTGTGAAGGGAGTTAGGTACCGCGGTGATCTAGAGTCTCTTAATATAGAAAGGGACTCCATAAAAAGTCTATATAAAGGGACTATATAAAAAGTATATATAAAAAGTATATATAAAAGGACTATATAAAAAGTCTATATAAATGGACTATATAAAAAGTCTATATAAAGGGACTATATAAAAAGTATATATAAATGGAGTATATAAAAAGCCTATATAAGGGACTATATAAAAAGTATATAAAGGGACTATATAAAAAGTTTATATAAATGGACTATATAAAAAGTCTATATAAAGGGACTATATAAAAAGTCTATATAAAGGGACTATATAAAAAGTTCATATAAAGGGACCATATAAAAAGTCTATATAAAAGGACTCTACGGTGATCATCATCTGTTCTCAAGGTGATTGTACGTATGTACTTATAGAAGCCATAGTTGTCAACAAAGCCTGGTTCGTGCGGTAAAACTAAAAGCTGAAGCTCTAATCATGTACTCGTCGGTAACTAGCGTGATGAATTACACAGAACTTGTCATCAGCCACTGTTGATTTACGACATTAACAATATTAATTACGTACTATCTCTAGTACATATTTTCGAAGAGGTTTATCTGTAGTATAATCGCAAAATGCACGAATATGTTAACTTCTTAATTTGTAAGATGTACGCGTGATTCATACACGTTTATCTAGCACATATAGTCATAAAGATGTAGATAAACAAATACAATGTAAATTTTACGTAAAATAATCACAGTTTTTTATTATATTTATTATACAGACGAGTATATATTCTCAAATAATACCTATACACAAAAATAACAAGAGAGTTTTTGTTAATATCTTGTTATTGGAATTTATCTATCACGAGCTATAATAACTACTTCATGCAATACAATATATATATATGCAGAGAAAATAATTCAACAGTTTTAATATATTGGGTATATGTAGATTGTTAAACATTTCCCTAATAGCTACTCTATATATACAGAATTGATGTCGTGCTGCTAGCAATCTAGAATTCAGCACCAGGCGAAGGAAACCACAATATCACATCGACAGAACATGTATAGAAACTGTTTCTATTATTGGAATAAAATATACAATAATTAATTATCCATCAGTAATCACATTATCATTCGATTGAACTCTCTGAAAATTATCTCGAGTTAGCACACACATCCTTTACATAGATTTGCATGCAATTAATCGAACCGCCCTCACGTATGCGATTACAATCTCAGCCCCGAATGACTCCATGCAAAGCTCTATATACACTCCTACACCAGGTTAATCACAATTCTGCACCATCCTGATCACCTCTGCCGCCACTCCATCACCTAAACTTACAGTTACATGAAGCCTAACGTCAAAACGAGGTTAACCTACCACCAATCAACATTATTATTAGTAGTAACAATTTTAAAAGATCAAATAAAGTGAGAACTTTTAAAAGAGTTTTAATTAATATCTGATGATTTGGCTAAGGAATACCGCGACCCAGGATATCACACATTTCCCCATGGACCTTAATTAAACGCATATTTTGCAGCAAGAATTTGCTGGTAGCATATAAAAACCGTACCTATGAATCATGAAATCTGACCCCATTTACATATGGATAATGTTGCTGCCTTTGTTTTGTGAAGACATTAACTAAACGATTAGAATAATAACCTCTCAAATACTTTACCCGACAATGAATAATAGAAACGAATGTCATCTGTCGAGATTCCAATACGATCGAGAGCTTATTGACCCGACGCAAGTGCAAGCACTAGCTTACCACAACTCACTTGTACTCATGTACCGTTCGTCAGTTGATAATGAATTTTTAATTAGACAGGGAAACGTTGCAGGGCCTAATTAATAAATTATACCCCGGCCGTAACTGAACATCGTATTATAGCATATTTTCACAAACCTTATATATATATATATATATATATATTCAATATATAAGGTTTGTGATGATTATGTAGTTATTTCACTCGTAGCATCCGCAATGTGTTATAACATGGTTGCGTGTTATAGGCAGGTCTTAGAAGGCAAGCAAGCATAAACCTACATGGTAATATATATATAGTTACCTCCTTGCCACGCAATCAAACAAGTTCAACGATATCTCCGCTGTCTCCTGCAAAACAACTCGGGTCATCATTATCGCTCATCAATCATTCATTACAAATGCGATACACATAACATCATCTGGCTACACACATGTAATATATGTATATATATGGAGAAAACATTTACTCAAGTATATCAGGAATCTGGGTGACATTCATATACGTAATCGTCGCAGTCAATCAATACCACGTATTTACATGTATACATCGTTCCATTTATACATTACAGTGTCACGTGTGCGATGCACAGCGCCAAAATCGAATAATTAAGTAAGCAATTTAAACAGGTGCTGTTGTAATAAAAATATAAGCATAAATGATGGCTTTTATATTGTAAAGGTTTTTTATATTATCCTCTTACATTCATCTCAAATCATTTTAATATGCATAATTTGCAATTAAATACGTGTATTTTATTGTATCTTTAAGCAATTGACAAACTACCAATATTTGCTTGGAGTTTCCACCTACCCATATTAAGATGCAATATATTTTGTAGAATAGCACGGCTATATTATACGATGCCTTATATTAATAATCAAACTAACCGTTTAATTTCCCATATTATAGGTTAATTATTTACACCCCATGCTATCTGACGTTTTCTATGGCCCTGAATTATACCTTTGCCTTTCTGTACTCTGATTGGCTTCACCGAGAAGCAGAAAAGAAAGGGTAAACGAAAAAACATTCCAAAATATATTTCTCAATACATTTCGCCACATTCTCTCGAATGTTTACATATCTTAATCACAAAATGTTTGCATCGCTACGTAGCGTCACAGCATAATTATACACTTCATCTGAAAATGTTATGTGAAAGCTTGCAAATTGAGGTCTGGAATAGACGTATACTCGCGACTCAAATAATGCATGTGTAGAACTGCACGCGCGTGTCGGTTAATTCATTATTCCAATCGCAGAACACAGGTTTGCTTTCAAGAAGCGCCACGCCACGCGTAACATCGCCACGCTGCTACAATTTTGTATCCTCGAAATTTATAGTGGTCATCCTGGACCCAGTTTTGCTCTCACCGTTTGCGTAGACAACGCCGATGGGCGCTTCGGCACTGTCCATCAGGGAGTGCCTACTCCTCCTGACGACCAGCCGGTTTATGGCACTACTACTGGACGATGACCTCTGCATGCCGTTGCTTAGAGGCGCTGCGCCATTAGGCTGAGCGTTTATGCCTGCACCACCGTCGTCATCGTCATCGTTATCGTCGTAGCCGTTCATAGTGTTAGTGTCGTTGAGAAACTCCCACGAATCGCAGCACTCGTTGCGGTAGTTCCTGGCAGATTGTGGCCGCGTTGATGGCACCCTCTGGCTGCCGATGGCGGAGTCGCCGTCGTCGGTTGTCGGTACAGGTTCGTACGCGTAATCGTCACGATTGCCTGCGGCAGCGATATGTTACAGGTGCGTGAGTAACTTAAACTGCTGATTATACGGGTTGACTGCTAGTATTCAGTTACGGTACATGGGAGATCTAAAATGATCATCGGAATATATCTTAACCAGATTGTCGTTGTGCCGTATACGTTAATTAATACATTAATTTGAGTAAATATCTAATTAACAAACATAATCTAATACCTGAATCCTAACCATTTACATGGAAAAGTGGATGGATGGATGGATGGATGGATGGATGGCTGGCTGACTGGCTGGCTGGCTGGCTGAATGGATGGATGGATGGATGGATGGATGGATGGATGGATGGATGGATGGATGGATAGATTGACAGTCAGGCAGACAGAAGGCATATATATATATATATATATATATATATATATATATATACTACATGATACATAGATAGATAGATAATAGTAGACTGATAATATTAGATAGATATAAGATAGATAGATAGATAGATAGATAGATAAAGATAGGATAGATAGGATAGATAGTAGGATAGATAGATAGATAGAATTAGATAGATAGATAGATAGATAGAGTAGATAGATAGAGTATGTAGATAGATAATAGATATATATAGATAGATGAATAGATAATAGATAGATCATAGATAGATATTGATAATAGATAATAGATAGATAGATAGATGAGATAGATAGATTAAGATAGAGTAGATCCAGATAGATTGATAGATAGATAGAAGATAGAAGAATAGATAGATAGATAGATAGATAGATAGATAGATAGATAGATAGATAGATAGATAGATAGATAGATAGATAGATAGACACATAGATTGATAGATCGATTGATTGACTCATTCACGGCTATTTTCCCATCTAGATTTCGGTCGTTTTCCCGCCACAGGCATCACTGGTCTGCGGCATCCGCATGCATGATATATATAGCATATAATAGCTTACCGTTGCTATGCATTGACCTGCTGCTGGTGGTGCTGCGACGCGACTTGTTCAGCCTAGAGGGCAGCACGAGTACGTCGTCGCGCGCCGTGTCGCTGTCGAGCAGCAGCTGGTGTTGGTGATACATGTAGGCGAGATAGTCGGTGGGCGTCGCCGGAAAACTTCGCGTCGGCCGCCTCCCGTCTTCTCTGCCACCTCCGTCATCGTCATCGTTGTCGTCGGCGTAACCTCTGCTGTCGTCGCCGTCGTCATCGACATCATCGTCGTCGGCTTCCAGCTGCTCGACGCTCCTGGTTATCTAGCGATAACAACGTCGGAGTCACGATTTTTCGGACAGGGTCGATGACGCTCTGGGTTCTGTCGGATCGCACTCCCTAACCTTAACCCTAACCTAAATTTCCCCAGTAAGTCCCCAGTGTTTGGACTCAGGGATATATGGACCATTTTAATGCTCACTTTTCTTCCGCTGACCACAGAGGTAGTCGTTCATTGCCGGTTGCGTTTCTCTTTAACGCGGCTGTGGAGATTTCGCTGTTTTATCTCGCATATCTTTTTCGCAATTGAAATGAATGGTGATCAAAGACAGGTTAATGAACTTGTTCAGTGCGTAGATCATATAGGTAGCACGCACGCACGCACGCACGCACGCACGCAGCACGCACTCAATTACTGATGTACACACATACACACACACACGCACGCATGCACGTATACGCGCACACATACGCACGGACTCACTCACGCGCGTACATCGTACTGCGCGTTGTTCTTGACAGACTATACTAACTACCTTCTGAGCTAGACTGGCAGTGCTGTCGGTGCAGGTCTCCCCTGCGACCGCCACGCGCACCCTGTTGTCATTCCTGCGCGGTCTGACGCCATTTTCCACCAGACTCTGATTGCTGCTGCCGTAACAGTGCTGGCTGTCACTAGCGGTGCGAGAGTGCCGCATCTGTAAAGAATCCCCCCAACATACGACAATGCAAGAGTGCATATAGTAATGCAATGCGAAACTTTGGAAAACACGTATCGAGTACCAAACCAGTGGTACAGGAGTGTTGATCACAGCACCTCTCACGTTGGCACATTGGCTTAAATCAAAGAGCTAATTCGCTTTGCAGTAATTTTATTATCATACTGTGCACAGTTTTAGTGTGGCAAGTGGTATACGCATGATTCCTCTTTGCGTGCTCAACGATATAATCAGTGGGTGTTTGACGAAAGTTATGACAGGGTTGTTAAAATAATATCCACTTCTGATAGCTGGCGAATTTTCTAGAGCTGCCTGCTACTCGCGCATATGTCAAAATAATGGTGTATATTCTGGGGTTTTGCGTATATAATCAATGTGATTATTCATGTATCAACATGGGACACACGAGAGAACATCTTTCTATCGCTATATGTATATGCTATATGCATGCATGCGTACCTTTACAAGTGGATTACGGGCACTGGCTGGCACACTGGACAGGCTAGAGGTGTGCACTGTAGAGAAACTTTCATTCTGACTTTTGGTATAACGGTGCCTGTTGCCTCCCTCCAGATTTAGCTGTATGACCATGATGCTCAGGTTCTCCTTTGATCCATAGCTTTGTGCCAAATCCTAAATAAATTATGTCCGAAATATATTATTTATATATAACTAATGTACGAATAAGGTGACGAACTACGTTGTTAACTAAGCAAGACGGCATGACACGGTGGACCAGGAAAGCAAGGACTAGATGCTGCGCTCATAAGACATAGCTAAAATTAATCAGACAGGTAGAGTACAGACCAGGCGGACGGCATGTACTCTAATAGACAAGGATAACGTGTCTGGGACTAAGTCTCTGGGGACTGCAATAGCTCATGAACACTGATCAATATAAGACATTAATCAGTCAGCTCTCTTCGTCTTTTGTAACGCTCCCGCAGAGTATTACCGTATATGGGATTATCGTACGCAACCCGACTCTACACGTATAGACCTGCGCTCCCTGCAATGTATTACCCCCGCAACTCTGTAGTAGCATAGCACATGTTTCTCCCATTTCCATTCCTCACGGGCACGGACATATTTAGCAGGGAGCGTCGTAACCGTGACTCCGATTGGACCTTTATTACACATAGATGAGGGGGCGGTTGGTTATAGGTAGGGACATATACGATGCTGGAGCGGGTGACGAGCAGAGCCGTATACAGAGAGAGTTGCGACAACGCGTCAATCTCTATATACGGCTCTGGTGACGAGGCGGCGGTGGCGCCCCCTACCTGTAGCTTCTTGGCGGCGAGCACAGGGTTGGCGACGTGTCGTATCTGCTGGATTGCGTCGACGTACGACACGTACTTCCACAGGCCGCAGTTGGCGACGATGATGAATTCGTCGTCTGCGCGCAGCTTCGTCGTGATGATGTGCGGATCGGGGATGACGGCCGGAAACAGGTAGCCGCAGCCGAGCATGCGCGTAGCGTCCGTGTTACCGTTTACCTTGTTGTCCTGCGTGCGGGATGAGGGGAGCGTGCAACGTACACATGTCAGTGATACAGCGCGCATATACATCGTGCATGCAGTGTAGCGTATAGTGTATAGCGTATAGTGTATAGTTTATAGTGTATAGTGTATAGTGTATAGTGTATAGTGTATAGGTGTATAGTGTATAGTGTATAGTGTATAGTGTATAGTGTATAGTGTATAGTGTATAGCGTATAGCGTATAGCGTATAGCGTATAGTGTATAGCGTATAGCGTATAGCGTATAGCGTATAGCGTATAGCGTATAGCGTATAGCGTATATAGTGTATAGCGTATATAGTGTATAGTGTATAGCGTATAGCGTATAGCGTATAGCGTATAGCGTACGCTATACGCTATACGCTATACGCTATACGCTATACACTATATACGCTATACGCTATATACGCTATACGCTATACGCTATACGCTATACGCTATACACTATATACGCTATACACTATATACGCTATATATAGTGTATAGCGTATATAGTGTATAGCGTATCGCGTATAGCGTATAGCGTATAGCGTATATAGCGTATAGCGTATATAGTGTATAGCGTATAGCGTATAGCGTATAGCGTATAGCGTATATAGCGTATAGCGTATATAGTGTATAGCGTATAGCGTATAGCGTATAGCGTATAGCGTATATAGCGTATAGCGTATATAGTGTATAGCGTATCGCGTATCGCGTATAGCGTATATAGTGTATAGCGTATATAGTGTATAGCGTATCGCGTATCGCGTATAGCGTATATAGTGTATAGTATCTAGTGTATAGTGTATATAGCGTATAGCGTATAATATAATAAGTGGGCGGTTATTGTCGGGCCGCGCGATTAAACTATATCAATTATCTGAGAGCCGGGAAATACAAGATGATTGTTTTGTAATTGGGGAATAGAAGTAGGCGGGAAAGCCCTGAATTGCGGTTTTATGTGTGTGTGTGTGTGTGTGTGTGTGTGTGTGTGTGTGTGTGTGTGTGTGTGTGTGTGTGT
>NW_014577519.1:193864-199441 GCF_000485595.1 Priapulus caudatus | reverse complement strand
GTGTGTGTGTGTGTGTGTGTGTGTGTGTGTGTGTGTGTGTGTGTGTGTGTGTGTGAGTGTGTGCGTCCGTGTATGTGTGTGTGTGTGTGTGTGTGTCTGTCTGTGTGTGTGTGTGTGCGTGTGTGTGTGTGTGTGTATGTGCGCGTGCGTGCGTGCGTGCGTGCGTGCGTACGTGTCTAGTTAGTGTGTGAGTGTATGCGACCGTGCGTGCCTAGTGAGTGTGTGAGTGTGTGAGTGTGTGCGTCCGTGCGTGTGAGTGTGTGAGTGTGTGCGTGCATACGTACGTGCGTGCGTGCATGCTTGCTTGCCTGGTGAGTGTGTGTGTGTGCGTCCGCGCGCGCGCGTGTGTGTGTCTGTGTCCGCGCGCGCGCGTGTGTGTGCGTGCGTACGTGCGTGCGTACGTGAATGCGTGCGTGCTTATGTAGGTGTTTCTGCGTCGTGCTATATAGGGCGCGTGGTCGCTGCGGCGGCGTTACGTCACACTCACGTCGGTGATGATGGCGTCGTTGCGCTTGACGCGGTCGCACTCCTCCTGATCGCTGACGACGGTGAACAGTCGCGTCAGACGCAGCAGTTCGCCGCTGCGGCACAGCACCGCCTCAACATTGCCGACGCTCGCCACGCTCGCAATATACTCGTGTATGTTGTCGACTACCGACGTGCGCAAGTGGCACAGACAGGTGGCAGCACCTATCCGCTGGCCGGTTCCTTTCAGCTTCCTGGATGTAGTTGAAGGCAGGACGTAGATTTATTTATGGGAGCAGGAAGGAGCTGACAGTAGAGATATAATGATGTACTTTTATCAACAGCTAATCCTTTGTGACAAGGTCATCGGTAATATATACAGCCAGTTAGACGAATATTTTCAATACCAGTGCACAAACAAAATCGAACTACATGTTTCTGTTTTTAAAGCGCCTCTTCCTCTCGCATCTACAAACTTCTAGTTTACGTGTAAAAAGATTCAAAACGTTTTCGTCAACAATTCGGCCAACATTGGCTATTCGGTAGCGGGCGGGTAACGTGGATATAAATCCACCCTATGTCAACCGTCCTCCCCCAACATTGCGCATGATCATGGGCATCTCTAGCAGGGTGCATAGCACGTTGCGCATACAGAATTTGACTTTTATTACCCATGCGCAACGTAGAGGGGGGACGTTTGCTATAGCGCGGGGGGGGGGATGTGTACCACGCTGCTGGGGCGCGGTATAGGCGCACCTGTGAGCGGTCAGCATCGTGTACTTCATGTATTGCTCGGACGTGCGCTGATGATTGAGCTCGTCACGCATGATGTTCGCGACCTTCTCCTGCAACAGCAGCGGCGCCTCGTTGTTGCGGCCGCCATCGAAGATGCCAAACAGCGCCTCGTCCGCGCCGTACTGCGGGATGCGCAGCTGTGTGATGCACAGCCTGCAGCGCATAGGCGGCGGCGCGTGTGTGAGAGAGAAAGAAAGAGAGAGAGAGAGAGAGAGAGAGAGAGAGACAGAGAGACAGAGAGACAGAGAAGCATTAGAATTAGTTAAGTAGTACGTAATTAAACATCGGCATGTCTAACTGTTGATTTAGCTGGTTAACTGTAAGGTGAGATGTCCAATTGTTTTGAGTTAGCTTTTCAGCTGTTAACTTATTTGTCTAACTGTTGGGTTAGCTATTTAATCACTGGCTTAGACGTATCTTTGGCGGAGAGGACACTAATTGCTATAATAAGACAGGGATACGATATCTACAGCTGAATGAATGTAATCTCAATGTTGAACAGGAATAATTTGAATACGGGAATTGATGAGCGCGTAGCTTATCATTCGAAACGTATCGACGGAAGGCGACTGACTTGTTTCGAGATCCGGACGTCTCCGAGAAGCCAACGTTCCACAGGTTGTCATGGGCAACGGTCGCCTGGGACTCGGCAGGGGTGAGCGTACTGCGGCTGTTCCTGCTGCCATTCATGTCCACCAGTGAGATGTTTTTCACGGAACTGTGAACAGTTATTGTGTTGGTGAACAGCAGCTTGCTACAGCCTGTACCTACGATTAGCGGCACAGTGATAGGTTATAATCGATATAGATCCAATTATTATGGATAGAGATGGCGAGAGAGGAAGGAAGAGTTAGAGAAAGGAATTTAGACTACACTAGCATAACCTTATGTAAACATGGGGAAAGGGTATATGGAAAGGGAATAGAGGGGGATTATAGGAGCGGATAGTGAAAATAGAAGCGAAATGAATATCTGATAATTAAGTGACGGCGTGAACAAGTACCTGAATGATTGGAAAGCCTGGGGCGTGACCTGTAGACCAGAATTACACGATACATCGAGATGCTTCAGCTGTGATGCCATGATGTTAGAGACGGACACCTTGTGCAGCTGGTTGCATCCCACGTCTAACACCTGCGTTGACACAGACAGAGAGAGCATTAGCAGTAGAGCTTAATTTATGCTCTTCGGCACTAGAAAATAATACTAGTGTTGCGACTCACTTATCGGATTTGCTTCTCAGCATTAAAATCTTCTTCAGAAATACACCCAATATTAGGCATATTGTAATTTAATGTAGATATATGAAATTTGGATATATTATGCAGTAACTAAATTGGAGATATAAAAAAAACACCATCGTCTGGCGATGCCACAGCACCATTGACGCTAATACGTGACACTAATTTAACACTGGATTAGGTATGTAGGTGACAGCATTAATGTACCTTCAGTGATGTTGCTTTGTAAAAGTCGGGTAGAGCCCTAAGCTTGTTGGAGTGTGCTCTCAGTACTACTAGTTTAGGCAGCTCGCCTATGACGTCGGGTAGATACGCGATCTTGTTGCCAGATATGTTCAGCTCCTCTAGAATTTCCAGCTTGTGGATTGCTCTGTAATGATAATCATTTGTTTATATCGTACGTGATACTTACATTTGTAAGTGAACAATTCCCTTGTGTTAGGGTTAGCGTTAGGGTTCGAGTTATGGTGGGGTATGGCTAGATTTAGGGTAAGGCTTAGCGTTATGGTGGGGTAGGGCTATATTTAAGGTAAGGGATAGGGTTAGGGTTGAAGTGAGAGTAGGGTGGTAAGTGAAGTAGCATGGTTGATACCAGTCGCTGTTAGGGTTATGCTTGAAAACAATTTAAAGCAAAACACTGTAGGAATACCGTAATCAATTCTCACAGATAGACACACATGATCAATACTACTCACACGGCTGTGATTTCTCGCAGGCAGTTGTAGGCCATATGTAGGATCTTCAGGCGTGGGTAGTTGCAAATCTCCTCGAACACGGCGTCCGTAAGGTAGTTAAAGGACAGATTCAACTCCTGAATCTTGTTGAGGTCTTCGCATTGGTTGAGCGGTGGGAATGACGTCAGCCGGTTGTTGGTCGCATTGAGGGTTTTTAGCCTGTAGTCGAGCAAACCAGAAAATATAATGTTGGTAAGAAATTACACCGGCATGCGACAATTCATCCGTGATCCAAATCCAATGTAAAGATGCTATGATCAAAATAAAAATAAAAATATGTATATATGTAATATATATCAAAAAAATATAAAAAAATGTCCTAAATCCCTACATACATGATGTGGTTAGGATTAGGTTATGGAGAGGGGATGGTTAGTGTTAGGAGTACGGATCAGGGTTATGGCTAATGTTAGGGTTAGCATTAGGGTTAGGGGTTATCGGTTACGATTAGGGATAGAGTTTGGGTTAGGATTAAGGTTTGGCTTAGGATTAGGGTTAGGGGCAGGGTTTGTGTTAGGATTATGATTAGGAATAGGGACAGGGTTATGATTAGTGATTATCGTTGGGATTAGTGTATATACGGGGTCTTAGGGTTAGGGTTAGGGTTAGTGTGAGGGTTAGAATTAGGGTTAGGGTTAGGATTAGGGTTAGTGTTAGGGTTAGGGTTAGGCTTAGGATTAGGGTAGGGGCAGGGTTTGTGTTAGGATTATGATTATGATTATGATTAGGAATAGGGACAGGGTTACGATTAGTGATTATCGTTGGGATTAGTGTATATACGGGGTATATACGGGGTATATACGGGGTATATACGGGGTACGGGGGAAGGACTGATCGTGCTGAATAAACCTCTTCGTGCGCGTGACGCACGCCTCGTGTGTCGGGGCTTACTTGCGGCAGTTGACGAGCAGCTCGACTGGTAGCTGCGTGAGGCGATTGTGCTCCAACATGAGCACCTCTATCGCACAGCTCTCCACGCACTCAGGAAGCATGGTCAGCTGGTTGTGGTCGACGTAGAGCATCCGCAGCGCTTCCATGTGACACAGCAGCCTGGCGACGTTAAATTGACGATGTCACGAATTTTCTATGGTGTATATTTGTAAAAATTTTGTTGCAATATTTTTTACATGAAAAGTAAGTATTAACAGAATAAATGTATCCTCGAATTTTTACCTGATAAGATTGTTTCTCAACTAGTTCAAAATTAAAAAAAACCCTGGACGATTTGATATATAGATCACGACATTAAATGCTTGCTATGGGCTATGTATGAGTCACGAGTGTTTTGTTCATATCAAACGAAATAGCAAAATAGAAAGTATGATGCAGCAATTTAACCACAAAAAGTTAACAGAATCATTTATATTTTGTGAAAAAGAGGACATGATTGTTTTACTTTTACTATTTACGGTGACGCAATTACTTTAAAGCGCAGTTTCACCCGAGAGGTATCACTGCTGTCGCGCTCAGAGAATATCGTTGATTTGCGACTAATGTTTCCGCGAAAATTGTTACTTAGCGGCTTGTAAATATGTAAGCTTTCATATATGGGCGGCACCTTGGGCACGCAATAGCAGTTATCGAAACCAAACTAGATTGCATCAAGTGAAGCCAGTCAGGTTTTCACCATGGTGGTGCAAACAGGGTAACGATATATTGTACCTAATAAAGATCGTTCTGATTGCTTGATATTTATAGTTGGGCGACATTTTACGTTTTACGAAGGAGACCTATTGTTGAGTAAACGTATCTACACGCAGTCTAGTGTTCTCACCTGTTGGGTAACAACGAAAGTCGGTTGTGGCTGGCCCTAAGACTCTCCAACTTGTATAAGTCACACACCCAGTCCGGTAGTTTGTTAAGCTCATTGCTGCCAAAACGAAAAGGAACATATGCGGTGTCACTCATTCTAGTAGCAATGCGGACATATTGTGAAGGCATTGTTCTCAGCTGTCGGGAAAACATTCGAGATTTTCAGTAACCAGGTTTTTCGTACTTACTGTGATACGTCGAGTAGCTTTAGATTCTCTGGAAGGGGAGTGACATAAAGGGCCTGCAGACCTGCGAGAAAATGCACTTTAGTTTATACGCCAACAGTAAAAATTATTACAATATAGCAGAGCCAAATTAAAGCCTACTACAGCCTGCAGCAGTATCGTGGTTGGCGAATAATACCGTATATGAATATATATATATATATATATAATTATATATATATATATATATATATATATATATATATAGATAGAGAGAGAGAGAGAGAGATAGATGTGTAATGTCACTTGACATTCATATCTTATACGGACAGTCATTTGATCGGCATACCTGTGTTCATTGCTCAG
>NW_014577519.1:178347-191045 GCF_000485595.1 Priapulus caudatus | reverse complement strand
AGATAGATAGATAGATTAATAGAGTAGATTATGATAGATTAGATAGATAGATAGATAGATAGATTAGATAGATAGATAAAATAGAGAGATAGGTAGAGAGATAGATAGATAGAGAGAGGGGGTACGTGTACACGAGGGGTACGTACACACAAACACACACATAACACACAACACACACAAAACACACACGCGCGCGCGCGCGCACGCGGCGGGACAGAGAGAGAGAAGAGAGAGAGAGAGGAGAGAGAGAGAGAGAGAAAGGAAGAGAGGAGAGAAAGGAGAGAGAGAGAGAGAGAAAGAGAGAGAAGAAGAGAGTGGGAGCACTAGGAGAGCCTACGAAAACGAAGACGGCTAGCTAGCTATACGTACTGTTCGTGAGCGGCGAGCAGTCTGTGCAGGCAGGGTGCCGTTGAGCTTGCAGCAGCACGAGGCGGTTGCGCTCGCAGTTGAGGTGAAGCAACGCGGGCAGGCTACGCAGGTCGAGGTTGGTGACGTTGTTGTGACGCACGTCGAGGTGCGATCAAATGCTCAAACAGCTCAAACGTGATCGTCTCAACCGGCGCAGCGTCAGACAGTTGAGTCGCACGTCCAGCTGATTGAGAGCAACGGCGCACAGATAACGATCGGCACGACACAAAGTGATTGCTCACGACGCAAGGTGATAACACGGCCATGAGCCGAGTTGATTGCACGCGAATGCAAGGTAATAAACGGTCATGACGCGAGCTGATTACACACGACGCAAGGTGATATATCGTCACTACGCCAAGGTGTAAAAGACTGGTGACGACAAAAGATGGTTGTAACGACGCAGGTGATAGTACCGTCACGACGCAAGGCGATAACACTTGTCCATGATGTAAGGCAATAACCACGAGACGCAGAGGTCACCACAAAGGTTATCACAACGTGTGTCATGGGCAAAACCATCGACCAAGACGCTACCAAAGTGCTCGGGAGATATTTTTGACATTGAATCAAGCAACGCATCATTCTCAATACAAAAAAAATCATAAATCCATGTCACAGCAATACGCGTGCGTGCTGATGAGTTACGGAAAATAAAATAAATGCGTTGCATAATCGTTTCTTCGGTAGATGGAAGCACTGGGAACATGGATGGTAACTAACCATCTCCGTGAGTGGGGTCTGCGACTCTGCTCTCTACAACTACAATGGGCAAACCTTCAGACGAATGCGTAAACTAAATATATTAGACATGTTAGGAACATCTAGAGCGTGCATTACCTGCTTAATGTGTTTGATTCCAGACACGGTATCACCGGGTAATCTCTCTACGTAGTTTCCTGTCATCTCAATGTTCTCTACCTATAGAAGACACCATATAATCGCTGAGTTAAACAAAACTTTTGTTATACTTTCTTTCGCGAGCGCTAGCGCGCTATGCCAACAAAAGATTTGAAATCATCTTCACATCAAATAGTATTCTTTAAAAGATTGGACATTATTCCCTACACGGAAGATCCTTAAGCCAGCACATATCGAGTTTAATTACAACACGCTGACGACCCGCTTGTAGTATATATAAGGCTCTGACATTGAAGCGTGATCACTCGCTAAGGTGTAATCACACACGACGCTTGTATGTGCGTGTTCGTGTCTATATACGTGCGGTAATAGCGTCGTGTGAGTGTGTGCGTGCGTGCGTGTGCGCGCGCGGGGCGTACGCGCGTGCCTGTGTGTGTGTGGTGTGTGTGTGTGTGTGTGTGTGTTGTGTGTGTGTGTGTGTGTGTGTGTGTGTGTGTGTGTGTGTGTGTGTGTGTGTGTGTGTGTGTGTGTGTATGCGTGCGTGATTGCGTGCGTGAGTGCGTGCGTCCCGTGTACTAGTACGTGCGGCGTGTACGAGTACGAGCGGTGCTTGCAATGCGCGCTCGCGTACCTGAGGCATGCGTGTCAGCACTTCGGGTATTCTCGTGAATCGGTTGAAGGCGAGGAATGAGCGTGGCAAAAGCTGCTTCATCGTCGACATCTCGCTCGGCAGGCTGCACACGTGGTTGTTGTGCATGTGCAGTGACCGCAAACTAGTGACAAACAAACGACACAACTCGAAATCGGACGGACGAAAATTTAAGCTGCGGCGATGGTCAAGGCGTCCGCGCCGTGGCCGTAATCGTCGCGCAAACACTCGCCCCTTCGATGACTGTCGGGGCATTCCGGCAGCGCCCATCATTATCCGCTGCTCGCTAATTGTATTAGCGCTCTACTTTCTCCGAGTGATGAATTGGGAGGCGACATTGTTTCTCTCGCTTCGCTCAGCGACTTCACGATGGCCATTACCAGCGCCAAGCGACCTGTTGTTTCTATACCCGCCGCGTTTTCTATGGCGTTCTTATTTACTGGGGGCGAGTGTCAGTAGACGCGAGACGCCGAGTGACAGAGTACCGCTGCGGCTATACCCGTACGCTGCTCTCCTTTACGGTACATGGTACACCCGTTTTAAGCCCGCCGCACACGAGTATTTTGAACGCATGCATCATTTTCCTTGAGTAAAATTACTCACGTGTGGGCCGGGCTTATAACCGCGCCGGTTTCTTAATCTTCGCACGAATGTATAGTGACGAGGTGATGGTCCCATGAGAACAGCACCTTCTGCATGAATGAAAACTTTCGATATAGCTACGAGAGCCGACAGTGTTATCATCGGGTTCCTTTATAAGGTCAGGACACGTCTCGCGAAGCACCGCGCAAAGTGTGCCCGCCCGGTCCAGCCACAGCCGCGATGTGTGTAAAAGTATAAGTTGTTGTTGTGCGCTATTGTGAGGAGCTAGTGTGCGGTGGCAGCAGCAAACCGCATGTGTACCGGGTGGCGTTGACCTCTCCTGGCGCATATTTCTCCGCAAGTTTCGCGGAATAATTAATGCTACCGACTCAGCGGACCTCAGGCTTGGTCACCTGTACCTGTCCCAACAGATGTGCATGAACTCAGTACCAGCAGGCACATCATTCAGGTATTTGTATCATTCAGCAATGGTCCAAAATCTTTCACCTTTGTGGAAGGACCAGTGTCGAATGGCATACATGGGATCAATGACTACTGCTGTCTTTCTGTCATGTTGGGGCAGAGCAGGAGTGCTGGTCACTTTGGTCTCCTCTTTCAGGGTTTTCACTAGGCTTGACTTGGTACCTGTTCTTATTCTGCCATCATCCTGGAAGAGAGATGGTGGGTAGTCACTGCATTCATGGTTCCCTATGAAGTCAACAATGTCTAGTTCTCCACCACTGGCAATGATCTGTGTCATACGCAGAAGGGCAGTTATTTCATTACTCTTCCCCGATGCAGCTGTTTTAGCCGCAGACCTCTTCGGTTTCTTCAACTTTCTTGTTTTTTGTGTTTTCTGTGTTCACCTTCACAGTACTTGGCTTCTTCTGATCACTGGTCAGTGACTGAGACAGTGCCTCCAGACCCAGTTTGTTCACACTGGTAAGGTTGTTCTTAACGTTGCAATCAGCGCATTGTCCAGTTGCTATATTTATCAGGGATGTTGTGGTTGCACCAAATGGATTCGTCTCGACTGCTGCCATTACCTTGATCCCCATCTCTGCATCCCTTGTGACTCGACTTACACCAGATTCATGGTGAGGGCTGGATGAATGAAGATGTAGCATCAATTTCAACTCTGCAGAGACAGCAGCAGTGATGGGTTTTGTGTAAACCCATTTCATCCGTGTGGCAGGGTTTAGTGTAAGGCCATCCAGACCACTCGCTTCCTTGGCATCTGCATTGTAAGTCTGTTCCAGAAGCATGTCAGGAGAGACACTATTATGCTTGCCATCTGCTCTCCTCCCGACAAATGCACCTGCTATTAGTGCTTCATGTACATCTGGGGCTGTTTCAGGTAGTTTCTTCATCTCAGCCAGATAGGGAGGCAAAGACCGCTGCCCATATCTGTAGTGCCCGGCTGCTGTGAGGTAAGATAGCATTCGTGATGATTCAGAGAGATGTCCTACTCATACCCAGTCAGCTTCTCGCTGGTAGTAAATAAACCTGTGAAGAATGTCTGACATCTCCAGGAAGATGGACCAGAAAATTGATGTTGGTTGCTCAACCAGTGATTCTTGGAAAAGCATCATCTGTTCCTGCAGGGCTGATAACTGTTCATGGGACTTCTGAATCATCTGTAACTTATGAGTGGCAGTGATGTCTTTTTCAAACAACATCTTCAAGACGTGCAAACCCGTCACGCAAGGTTGCAAAGCCGACGCAAGTTAAAGGTATAGCGGGAGACTTTTTGAAATATGGAGAAATATGTATTTTTGCGCAATTCATATTTTGGGAAAAAATTGTCAAAAATCACATTTTTTGCCCAAAATTGTTATGCAAATCATCACCAAGCCCATTAAATGTGGTATCATCTTGTAGAGAATTTAATTCCCTTTAATATGATACCACACACATGGTGAAACGAGGTTCGCAAAGCCGACGCAAGTTAAACGTATAGCGGGAGAAAGCCTGTGTGTAATGTACAAAATGCTGTTTTAGCTAATATCAAAATTTTAAGTTTGGAGCACTATAACTTTATTGTTAGAAAACCAATGAACTTGTCCTCTTCATACAATATTAACCATACATATGGGCAGTTTTCTGGAAAGTTTCAATGCATTACTGAAAAGGATTTTTGAAATATGGAGAAAAATGTATTTTGGTGCAATTAATATTTTGGGAAAAAATGGTAAAAAATCACATTTTTGGCCCAAAATTGTTACGATAATCACCACCAAGCCCATTAAATGTGGTATCAACTTATAGAGAATTAAATTCCTTTATATATGATACCAAACACACGTGGTGAAAGGAGGTTTCTAGTTCAACATTATCTTCAAAAAATTGGTTTAATAGTTAGTTAGACATGGTGGCCATTTTGAAAAAATGCCGCCATTTTTTTTTCTTTCAGCAGCATATTTTTAGGGTAGTCCACCTGGAAGGTGTCAGGAGGTCTCCTGACACGTTGATACCAAACAACCTTTTACAACACCCCCATGTCTGGTTGACCCCAAAAATGGGGTTTGCCCCCTGGTATCGGTCCGGCTCGACATAACTCTCACATTACGCGAGCCGAACTGTCGAGCGCGACGCAGTCTATAAAATACGCGGCTTCAAAATTTGGTATTTAGCGTTCACACTGAGGAAATACGCGTCGCAAGAAGATTCGGAATTTCTCCAGGCACAGAGAAGTACATCCCGGCATCTGGAAGTCCCGCGTATTTCAACAAATACCCTGTTAATCTATTTCGATTCTATTTTTGTTGGACGCGTCGCATTTTAGCACTCGTGTAACACGCTAAAATACGGAATTTGTTGCTTTCGCGTGAATGCGGCTTATTCTCACCGTCATTGTTTTTTAGCGTCGGCTGTACGAAGTCAGATGCAGCTTCGTAGAATCGTTCATCGATTGTCCGTCCCGTGTCGTCGTACTGTCCGCCGTCACAGTTGGCACAAATCTTAACCGCTGCTCGACGTACATCCGGTCTTGATATTCGGGACAGTTCGGGCAGATGCGCAAAAACGGACTCTGCCGACTTGTGAATTTGGCGGGGTTCAAGGTCGACGATGTGTCAAATGGAGGGGTAATATTTCCCCTTAACTTAGAGGTATTAGAAGGAAATACGGAATTGCGGCACCAAATCTCTAACAGCTCTAACCTACGTACCTCTTTAATATTCGGTTATAGTGTGATGGGGAGGAACCCATACCAGTGCGAAATTGTAGGTCAAGGGCAGTGGGATAAGTCAGATATCGAGACATTTTCTTGAGGACTTGTCTAACGGCCGAAGTGCAAAAACTTTTATTTGTATTCAGCTGCTGCACCTAACCTTCTTTTATCACTTTATTGAAAGGACCTTGAAATCTACTTTCCGCTGACGTGGCGAAGAAGTAAGTGTCTTGATAAATTTTTACCTCTCACGAGAGGGTTAAACCATGGATTTGTTTTTGACTGTTAACAAAGGACTGATACTGCTTTGCTATTAGAGCCGCCCCTCCACCCGCCCCCCCCCCACCACTATCACTACGCTCTGCGGCTCGACGCATATCCATGAATAAACGTTAATATCGCGAAGTCATTAACGTTACACTGCTATATCTTTATCACTGTACTACCGTAATAGCAAAGCTAATCAACGCGGTGGCGGTGAGGCGCACTTGATTCGGTTGGGCCAGTGAGTTTATCAGAAGAATACCGGCGGCTACAGTACACGTCAGTTGAAGGCTGTCGCTTTGCGGCACTTGTTTTTAAAACAGCGCATATTCAATGTGTGGACAATGGCAGTTTGAAAAAACGCATTTGAGAATACACAACAGATGAACGGCCATTTAGTAAGTACGCATTTCTCGAATTTTGTTCGTTGTTTAATATATAATTTCATAACTATTATATTTTATTTGTGATAGAATCCGGGAGCTTATGAAAGGTATATAATAAAAATTTAATAATAAGCTTATAAATAAACCTCCTACAAGCTCCCGATACGAAATTAAGCGAACAAATTATGGAGCCGCAAATATAGTGGGAATAAAGAATCGAGTACTAATCGTATAATTCAGATTTAAAACAGTAATGTATGCTTACTAGTCTGATTTATTTTTGTATTACTTTGACTGCTCACCAGGTGTCAGATGTGCCCATATGCGCAAGCCCGCAAACTCAGGCCAGCTGACAGTTCACTTAAGAACACACACTAGGAGATTGTCCATGATCAACTGACATCTTGTCCTGCCAAGTTCAAAATCAAGTTCTGACCTTAAGAGGCATCACTGAGGTGTCACACAGGGGAAAAAGCCGATACAAGTGTGATATCTGCGAGTATGCAAGCTCAATAAAAGGTACTACTTGCGCTTTCTAGGTGACAGTAATTTTGAAAGGTTTGTGATTAGAGGCTTGGCGTTTTATTAGCTCCATCTGACATAGTCAGATGCAGCTGTGTAGAATCGCGTTGTCCGTCGTCCGTGTGCGTGTCCGTCCGTCCGTTCTCGCGGCGTTCCGTAACGGTTGGGCACAAATCTTAACCGCTCGACCGTCGGTCACGATTATTCGGCACATTGGCGCGGGGTGAATCGCGAAAAACGAGTTGGGATGTCGAAGCTGGGGGTCAAAGTCAGTCAGGTCAAGAGGTGTAAAAGAAGGGGACCATTCCACTCCATTAACTTAAGGTATAGGGAGGAAATGCAGAATTGGCGGCACAATCTAAACGGCTCGACCTAGCTCTGTGATAGTGTGTATAGTGCATCATTGGTTAGTGAAAAAGCGATCTACTGCTGCTGAATATTGAGGTCACAGGTCAAGCGTCATATGGGCACAGGAGCCAGATGTTTAGACATTTTCTGAGGACATGGTTCTGACGGACGATTGAAAACTTTTTTTGTTTTAGCGCGTGACCTATGCATTTTTATGGCTTTATTGAAAGGACCATGAAATGTCCGCTTCTGCTGGACATGCGAAGAGTAAGTGTGCGGCATAACGCTTTTGACCCTCAAGATGGAGGGTTATAACTTGGCATTTGTTGACTGTCTGTTAGAAAGAATTTGACTGCCGGGTTTGCTAGTAGAATCTATACATGCCTGGATGTATGAGTCTATACAATGTCCACAGTGAAATTTCAAAAAGCTAAATTTGTTAAAGAAGGTGTATGTTCCTTAAATCTATAATTTCTATGTCATTCCTGTACTGTCAGATGTTTACATGTCAATGTACGTATGCCACTGGTGGCTGCAGTTTTTGCCTACGTTTAATTGGTTGCAAGGTGGCAGCTCTCTATTGCCAATTTGCAGCCTGTAGGTCTTGCGTAGTAAACTGGATGAGTGTTGCTTACCCTATTCTGTCTTGCCAATAGTTTGTTGGCTAACTAACTGAATGATCGAGGAGCTTCCATCTTTAAATCTGATAGACACACTTAAACGGTACGCGCCATCTCGTGGCAACTTACAATAACGATGCCAACGAACCAATTCTTTTGAAGAAAGGTTCCTGATACCTGCCCTGTGCATTCCAACTGTTTCGGCTGTATGTGAACACATTATGTGACTAACAGGGTTTACTAGAATCCCTCCACTCACACAGAGTCACCGTCAGTAGACGTTAGATGAGCGCTGTCGCTATGCGGCACTTGTTAAAAATAGGAAATAGCATTTGGCGTGTATAGAACTAAGTTATGTCCCGTTGATATAATAAGCCTAGTGTTTATTAATTAAGTTTGTTTTAGATGTTACATTTGGATAATTTTGAAAGCATACCTAAAGCTTTACTCTGTGTTGTGTGCGTGCGTGGCATTGTGTGTGTGTGTGTGGTGCGCTGTGTGTGCGTGTTGTGTGTGCCGTGCGTGCGTGCGTGCGTTGGCGTGCGTGCGTGTGTGCAAATGGCTATAGCTATGATATGTCATCCCTGAATGGGGCGAGTTTGTAAACTGGTAAGAACGATTGAGCTTAAATTGTATTGTGCTGCCTCATTCCAACAGCAGCTCTGGTTATCTTGTGCTGCACAGTAGTGGTCATGCCTGCAAGTGTCAGTCTAAAATGTCTCGAATCACATTGGCGAACTTGAAATTAATCATGGCTTGATCATGTTTGACAAAGTCGTGGGAGCACAGGACATCTGTTCACGCTCAGGCAGCTTCTGCTGGGTGTGTGGCAACGTTTTAATATTGACTGGGCGAGTCAACAGGAAAATAATCAATTTTTTTGTAGACAAGTCTGAAGTGACCGAGGAAGCTGAGTGACTAAAGGTCAAACTCACAATGTCATTGTCAGCCATAAATTTGATGAAAAAGCACTCAAACACACTCGGCGTGGACAGCCGAGTGTCATTTCTGTTGACGCCACTCACGCAACTGAGTTTGCCATGTCAGCGCTAATGAAATAGTTTTTCCCGTTGTGGCGCTGCACGACGTTCCAACTGTCTGGGTAAAGTGACACTGCTTGTAAATTGTGCAAACCGAAATGCTGGGAGACAACACTGGTGGGGGTTAGTGTTGGATTACCCGTTGTGTTTTGACTGGCCATCACCAATGTTTCTAAGTTCTAGTCGGCGGGCAGATTGGATCGAAAAATTGGTAAATAAAGTCGAGCCGACCGGACCTTAATTGACTAGAGTAAAATCCCCGGCTTTGCAGATGTCGGCTGGAATTTGTTTCGGCTGTTTCTGTTCAGTGCGCAAGTCCGTTAGCTCATGTTTGCTTCTTGGTGCATGTGATGCACAATGAACACTATAAAGATATCGGCTGCAGCAATATAAGTGACCTGTCGAAACGGCTTGACTACCTGGGGCTTCTTGCCTATACAATAAAAGTTATGAGAGGAGGTGTCAGTTACTCTTTTTACCTGAATCTGATCTGTCGACTTATGGAACAGTTGAAGCATGGAATTCTAAAAAGGCTACTGCAGCTTGGTAATCTGTATGGTACATGTAATGTTAAACGTTGTGATTACCGAGTGTAGTGTGAAAACCAATCTTTCCCTATAAACGACAATAGTTAAACTTGATATTTTTTCAAAAAAGCACTTGAAACATTAGAAATTCATGGCAGCATAAATAAGACAAAAACTAAATTTCCAAGGTATTTTCAGCAGCTATAAAGATACATCTTCATTTTTTTTCCCCCTGCTATAATAGGTTCAGGCCACTTCTACTTCACGTTTGTGTGTGAGTGAGTGGGCCCAGCTCGTCTTTTTTCTGCACAGTAGAATAATTTTGTTCCTGCCAGACACTAATTGAATTATTGGGATAATTTTAGTTTTAGAGAAAACGTTCCATGGCAATGGTGAAACATTCGTGCAGCATCTTATTTCGGCCCGTTTTCGACCCGTATCGAATGCATCGACTAAGACTGCAGCAACAGCACACCGTTGCACAGCGACGTCATCAGCATTTGTTCTTCCTCGCAGGAAATCTCAACGAAGCACACTCGACGCGTTTCACTGCAGCGATCACAGAGCTTTGCCTGCCGACCAGTGTCACTTCTCGAGCGCACGCGGCAAAGGCGCTGCGCGAGCACCAGCGGCACCACAGCGCGATGCGCAGCGTCCCGATGCCCGACTGCGAGTACTCGTGGCGTCACGCGCTCGGCCCGCTGACCGCCTCCACGCCAAGGTGCACGGCGGAGCGACAAGCCGCAGCCGCTGGCACGAGCTGCCAGCTAACGCGAGCAAAGCACCTCGGCAACTGCGCACGGCACGTGCGCAAGAAGCACGAGGACGCGGGCGGCCGCCGGGCCGCCGTCGCTGCGCGACCCCGAGCGCTATCGCGGGGGGCGACCGCGCCCGCGCCCCGCGCTGCATAGAAGGAGTTTTGCGTGGGGCAGGCGCGTGCGGCGAGGACTTTGTGGCGCTAGCGACTCGCTGGCGCAGTCACCCAGCGCCACCGCACCGCGAGACGAGCTTCTCAGTCGGAGGCAGAGCGCCGAGGCGCAGCGGCGGCAGCGGCGGCGAGCAGATGAACGGTGCGTGGGAGGCGGCCCAGGAGCGGGTCGGCCTCGCCGGGCGTGTACGCGCGAACGCGGCAGGTCGCCGCGCAGCCAGCGAGAGAGTGTCCTCTCCAACGCCATTGCGCAGCGGTGACTGACGTTTAAGTGGCACGAAACTCGGGGCGACGACTTGGCCTCGGCGCCCAGGTGGGCATGTCGCCTGAAGCGTGCTGTGGATGCGGCGGGTCTGGGCAGGGCGGGCGCGAGGCGTGACTCAGGCGACGAGACAGCCGCACTACGCTCGCGGCAGCAAGCTGGCCGAAAACGCAAAGGCCTACCGCGAGAATCAGCGAACCGTCGCCACCGAGGAACAATCGCGCAGAACATGGCCGCATGCAGACGGCCGAACGGTTTCGCCCTCGCGGCAGCTGCGGCCGTTTGCCGAGCGCCGCGGCGCGGCGGCGACAGCAGCCGGTGATGTCAAGCGGGCTGGTGGGCGCGGCGGGGGTGCTCGCGACGCGCCGCTACCCTACGTGCTGCAGACGGTCGGCGGCGGCGGCGCGACCGCCGCGTGCCGATCACGCGTCGAGCTGCCTCCCGAGATGGGCGGCGCCGCCGCCGGCAACAACGTACATCGCAGCTGATGCAACGAGAGCGGCGTACGTGCAGAACGGTTCTGCTGGCCCCCGCCGCCGCCGCAGGCAGCAGCAGCAGCAGCAGCAAGCAGCCGCAGCACCAGAACCAGTTCGTCTATCACTTCATCCCGGCCGGCCGAGCCGGCGAGTGTCGCGCGTCGCAGTGCGTGTCGCTGCCGTCCGCCAGCCGCGGCGGCGCATCACACTCTTCAGCCGATGCCCTGTAATCTGCAAGCTGGACCCCAGGTGCCAGGAGTCGATCCACACAAAGGGAAGCTGCCGAGAAGCCGAGCTAGTCCCACGAAGGAGGCGAACACGCATCAGAACCCCGCATAAGATGCCATTGACTGCATCGATGAAGTGTCGTAGATGAAGATACGTTTTGTTAAATAGTGATCAATAGTGGCGAATGGTTAAAAAAAAACTATTAGCTGCAGACGGCATTCTTTCTGGCGCAAGTGTCTTGTTTATTGTATGTGTTTACTTGTTGAACAAAGGAAATGCAAAACGGAAGGAAATGGATAAACAGGAAAACGCAATTTCCAGAAATTACTCGCAAAAATTACTTTTGCTATTTTCAGTCCACCAGGTGACCACTGGTGTGTCCGTGTGTAAAGCTAATTCAGGCTTTTCGGTTAGGCCAAGTTTTATTCTTTAAAGTCTATGTAGTTGGATTAAAGTCGCGCTGGTCGACGTCCAGTAAGTGGTTGTCACGCTGCATGAACATGCACAGTTTACTCTCTAAATCGGTTCTTATTCTAGGCTTAGAAGTTTGCTGCGGCATTTTGCAATAATGTGACCCTTATATTGATTGAGAATACACGATGTTGTCAATAGGCATCTATGTTGGAAACTGGTAAACACGTTTGTGCAATAGCAATTTCTGGATTAATTAGCAACCGTTTTGTTGTAGCTCATATCATTGGAATATGAATAAATTTAAAATAAATATTAAATAATTACATATCACTGCTGTCCATTGGTGATTTTAATGCTATTGTGGGCAGTTGTTGTGTATGCGTCAGGTATACTTATGTAGTAAATCGTAAAAACCAGAAACATTGTGTGTGTACGTATATGTAGCCCTGGTATATTTGTAAGTAACGCACATCACGACGTCACTCTTCGGCTTGTAGTAGTGGTGTGGTTGTGGTAGTGCAGGGACTGGCGCTAGCTATGGGTGGTGATGTGAACACAATTATGTGAATTCCCTTCTCGATTTTATATTAGCAGTTATAAGTGATTGGCAGACTGTTAACTCTGAGTTGCAGACTTAACTTCTTTCTCTCTTAACTCTCTAAGGGCCAGGTGCGCTTAATACATCGGCCTTTTCCTGGATCTCTTTGGCAGGAATTAAGTGTCGGCATTTAAAAGAGATCGCAATGCATCCGTGCCTACCGTCCTTCAGCACTTGAGCTGCACCAAAGTTTAGGCCTTTGCTGCCATTACACTGCATTGCACTGCATACCGTTATTCGACCCTATAGTAGTGTGGTCTGCAAAATTGTACTTGGGCAAGGCGCCTTTCATATATCTAACGCACACGAATAACGGTAACAACACAGTCCACACTACCGTTTAGTAAAAATCGAAAGTGTACCTGCATTGGAATATTTATCATGAAAACTTGTTTATTTTCAATTGACTTCTG
>NW_014577519.1:167123-178322 GCF_000485595.1 Priapulus caudatus | reverse complement strand
CTCGGTTTTATTGTGTGCTGTGTGTGTGTGTGTGTGGCTGTGTGGTATGTGTGTGTGTGTGTGTGTTGTGGTGTGTGTGAGTGTGTGCGTCCGTGTATGTGTAGTGGTGTGTGTGTGTGTGTCTGTGTGTGTGTGTGTGTGCGCTGTTGTGGTGTGTGGGTGTGTTGTTGTGTATGTTTGCCGGTGCGTCGCGTGCGTGCGTTTGCGTTGTGCGTGCGTTTACGTGTCTAGTTAGTGTGTGAGTGTTATGCGACCGTGACGTGCCTAGTGAGTGTGTGAGTGTGTGAGGTGTGTGTCGTCCGTTGCGTGTGAAGTGATGTGGAGTGTTGCGTGCATCGTACGTTTTTGCGTAGCGTGAATTGCTTGCTTGCCTGGTGAGTGTGTGTGTTGTGCTCGTCGCGCGCGCGCGTGTGTGTGTCGTCTGTGTCGCGCGCAGCCCGGTGTGATGTGCGTGGCGTACGTGTCGTTGCGTACGTGAATGCGTGCGTGCTTATGTTAGGTGTTTCTGCGTCGTGCTATATAGGGCGGATGGTCGCTTGCGGCGGCGTCGGCGGTACGTCACAGCTCACGTCGGTGATTGTGATGGATGGCTGTCGTTCGTTGCGCTTGACGCGGTCGCACTCCTCCTGATCGCTGACGACGGTGAAACAAGTCCGGTCCAGACGCAGCAGTTCGCACCGCTGCCGGCACAAGCACCGCCTTCAACAATTGCCGACCGACCTCGCCACGCTCGCAATATCTGCGTGTATTGTTGTCGACTACGCGCTGGCAGTGCACAGAACACGGTGGAGCACATATCCGCTGGCCGGTTCCTTTTCAGCTTCCTGGATGTAGTTGAAGGCAGGGAGTAGATTTATTTCTATGGGAGCAAGGAAGGAGCTGACAGTAGAAGATATAAATGATGTTACTTTTATCAACAGCTAATCTTTGTGACAAGGATCAATCGGTAATATATCAGCCAGTTTAGACGAATATTGTTCAATTACAGTGCCACAAACAAAATCGAAACTACATGTTTCTGTTTTTCTGTTTTTAAAGCGCCTGCTTCTCTCGCCATCTACAAAAACTTCTAGTTACGTGTAAAAAAGATTTCAAGACGTTTTCGTCACAATTCGGCCAAACATTGGTATTCGGTTAGGGGCGGGTAACGCTTGGATATAAATCACCTATGTCAAACCGTCCTCCCCCAAATTGCGCGATGATCATGGGCATCTCTAGCAGGTGCATTAGCACGTGCGCAGTACCAGAATTTGACTTTTATTACCCATGCGCAAACGTAGAGGGGGGACGTTTTGCTATTAGCGCGGGGGGGGATGTGATACACGCTGCTTGGGCGCGTATAGGCGACCTGTGAGCGGTCAGCATCGTGTACTTCATGTATTGCTCGGACGCTGCGTGATGGATTGAGCTCGTCACGCATGATGGTTCGCGACTTTCTCCTGCAACAGCAGCGGCGCCTCGTTGTTTGCGCCGCCATCGAATGATTGCAAACAGCGCCCTCGTCCGCGCCGTACTGCTGGGAATGCGCAAGTTGTGTGATTGCACAGCCGTGCAGTCGCAATAGCGGCGGCGCGTGTGTGAGAGAGAAGGAACAGAGAGAGAGAGAGAAGAGGAGAGAGAGAGAGACAGAGGAGACAGAGAGGCAGCAGAAGGCATTAGAATTAGTTAAGTAGTTACGTAATTAAAACATCGCAATGTTTAAACTGTTGATTTAGCTGGTTACTGTAAGGTGAGATGTCAATTGTTTTTGAGTTAAGCTTTTCAGCTGTTAACTTATTTGTCTAACTGTTGGCTTATGGTTAGCTATTTAAATTCACTGGCTTAGACGTTATCTTTGGCCAGGAAGAGAGGACACTAATTGCTATTACTATTATAAGGACAGTGGATACGATATCTTACAGCTGAATGGAATGTAATTCAATTTGAATGAACAGGATATAATTTGAATACGGGAAATGATGAGGCGCGTAGCCTGGATTTTTTTTTTTCTTCGAAACGTATCGACGGAAGGGCGACTGACTTGTGTCGAGATCGGACGTCTCCGAAGAAAGCCAACGTTCACAGGTTGTTCATTGGGCAACGGTCGCCTGGGGGACTCGGCAGGGGTGAGCGTACTGCGGCTGTTTCCTGCATGCATTTCATTGTCCACCAGTGAAGATGTTTTTCACGGTAACTCGTGAAACAGTTATTGTGCATCGTTGGTGAACAGCAGTTGCTACAGTGTACCTACGATTAGCGGCACAGTGATAGGTTATTTATAATCGATATTAGATCCATTATTTATGATAAGAGATTGGCGGAGAGAGGAAGGGAAGAGTTTAGAGAAAGGAATTTAGACTTACACTAGCATAACATTATGCTAAACATGGGGGAAACGGGTATATGGAAGGGAATAGAGGGGATTTATATGGAGCGGATTTAGTTTTTGGAAAATAGAAGCGAAATGAATATCTGATTAATTAAGTTGACGGCCGTGACAAGTTACCTAGATGATTTTGGAAAAGCTGGGGAGTGACCTGTAGACCAGCAATTACACGATATACATCGAGATGCTCCAGCTGTGATTGCCATGATGTTAGAGACGGACACCTTGTGCTAGCTGGTTGCATCCCACGTCTAACACCTGCGTGACACAGACTAGAGGAGCATTAGCAGTTAGTAGAGCTTAAATTTAGCTCTTTCGGCACTAGAAACTAATACTAAGTGTTGCGACTCACTTATAAGGTTTTGCTTCTCAGCATTAAAATCTCTCAGAAACTACACAATATTTAGGATATTAGTAATTTAATGTAGATATATGGAAATTTGGATATTTATCGCAGTAACTAAATTGGAGATAAACAAAAAAACACCCATCGTCTGGCGACTTGCCACAGCACATTGACGCTATTACGTGACAACTAATTTAACACTGGATATAGGTATGTAGGTGACAGCATTTAATGTACCTTCAGTTTGATGTTTGCTGTTTTTAACAAGTCGGTTTTAGAGCCTAAGCTTGGTTGGAGTGTTGCTCTCAGTTTACTACTAGTTTAGGCCAGCTCGCTATTGACGTCGCGGTAGTGACGCGATCTTGTTGCCAGTTATGTTCAGCTCCTCGTGTGTAGAATTTCAGCTTGTGGATTTGCCTCTGTAATGATATCATTTTTTATATCGTACGTGATACTTACATTTGTAAGTTTGAACATTTCCCTTTGTTTAGGTTAGCGTTAGGGTCGAGTTATGGTGGGGTATAGGTAGATTTAGGGTTAAGGCTTAGCGTTATGAGATGGGTAGGGGCTATATTAAGGGTAAGGGATAGGGGGTTTAGGGTTAGTGGTTGAAAGTAGAATGTAGGTTGGTAAGTGAAGTAGCATGGTTGATACCAGTTCGCTTGATTGGGTTATGCTTTGAAAACAATTTAAAGCAAAAAAACTGTAGGATACCGCCCTAATCAATTCTCACAGATAGGCCACAAATGATCAATACTACTCACACGGCTGTGAATTTCTCGGCAGGCAGTTTGTGGGCCATATGTTAGGATCTTACAAGGCGTGGGTAGTTGCTCAAATCTCTCGAACCACGGCGTCCGTAAGGTAGTTAAAGGACAGATTCAAACTCCTGATCTTGTTGAGTCTTCGCTTGGTTGAGCGGTGGGAATGACGGTCAGCGCGGTTGTTGGTCGCATTGAGGGGTTTTCTTTAGCCTTGTAGTCGGAGCAAACCAGAAATTATAATTGTTGGTAAGAAATTACACCGCATGCGACAATTCATCCGTGATGATCCAAAATCCAATGTAAAGATGCTATGATTCAACAATTAAAAATAAAAATATGATTATAGATGTAATATATATCAAAAAAATATAAAAAAATGGTCCTAAATCCCTACATACATGATTGTGGTTAGGATTAGGTTATGTGGAGACGGGGCATGGGTTAGTGTTAGGAGTACGGATCAGGGTTATGGGTAAATTTTTAGGTTTTAGCATTATGGGTTGGGGTTTATTACGGTTACGATTAGGGATAGAGTTTGGGTTAGGATTAAGCTTGGCTTAGGATTTAGGGTTAGGGCAGGGTTTGTGTTAGGATTCATGATTAGGGAATATTGGACAGGGTTATGATTAGTGATTATCGTGGGATTAGTGTAATATTTACGAGTTCTTAGGTTAGGGTTAGGGTTAGTTGTGAGCGGTTAGAATTAGGGGTTAGGGGTTAGGATTAGGGTTAGTTTAGGTTTAGGGTTTAGGCTCTAGGATTAGGGTAGGGGCAAGCGGTTTGTGTTAGGATTATGATTATATGATTATGATTATGATTAGAAAGGGGACAGGGTTTACGATAGTGGATTATCGTTGGGATTAGTGTATATACGGGGTATTTATATTCGGGGTATATACGGGGTATATTACGGGGTACGGGGGGAAGGACTGCATCGTGCTGAATAACCTCTTCGTGCCGCGTGACGCACGCCTCGTGTTGTCGGGGCTTTACCATCTGGGGCGGTTGACGAGCAGCCTCGCTGGTTAGGCTTGCGGAAGGCGATTGTTGCTCCAACATGAGCACCTCTCTTATATCGCACAGCTCATCCACGGCACTCAGGAAGCTGGGTCAGCTGGTTGTGGTCGACGTTAGAAGCATCCGCAGCGCTTCCATGTGAACAGCAAGCCTGTCGACGTTAAAATGACGATGCTCACGATTTTCATATTGGTTGTATATTTGTAACAAATTTTGTTTTGAGATATTGTTTTTACAGTGAAAAGTAAGTATTTAAACAGAATAAATGTATCCTCTGAATTTTTACCTGATAAGATTGTTTTCTCAAGTTAGTTCTTCAAAATTAAAAAAAACCCTGGACGATTTGATATATTGATCAGTTCATGCCATTATATAGATAAGATCACGACATTAAATGCTTGCTATGGGCTATGTATGAGTCACGAGTGTTTTGTTCCATAATCAAACCGAAATTAGCAGAAATTAGAAAGTTATGATGCAGCAATTTAACCACAAAAAAGTGAACAAGAATCATTTATATCTTGTTGAAAAAGAGGACATGGATTGTTTTACTTTACTATTTACGGTAGACGCACTTACTTTAAAAGCGCAGTTTTTCACCGAGGGTATCACTGCTGTCGCGCTCAGAGAGAATTAATCGTTGATTTGCGACTAATGTTTTCCGGCGAAAATTGCTTTACTTAGCGGCTTGTTAAATATGTAAAGCTTTCATGATATTGGCGAGCACCTTGGCACGCAATTAGCCGTTATCGAAACCAAACTAGATTGCATTCAAGTGAAGCAAGTTCAGGTTTCACCATGTGGTTGGTGCAAACAGGGGACGATATATTGTACCTTAATTAAAGATCGTTCTGTTGCTTTTGATATTTATAGGGTTGGGCGGACATTTTACGTTTACGAAGGAGACCTATTGTTGAGTAACGTAATTACACGCGTCTAGTGTTCTCACCTGTTGGGTAACAAGCGAAGTCGGTCTGTGGCTGCCCCTAAGTACTCTCAATCTTGTATAAGTCACCACACCAGTCCGTAGTTTGTTAAGCTCATTGCTTGGCAAAACGATAAAGAACATATTGCGGTTGTCACTCATTCTAGTTAGCAATGCGGAATATTGTTGAAGGCCATTGTTTCAGCTGTCGGGAAAACATTCGAGATTTTCACGTAACCAGTTTTCGTACTTTTACTGTGATATACGTCGAGTAGCTTTAGATTTCTCTGGAGAGGGGAGTGACATAAAGGGCCTGCCAGACTGCCGAGAAAATGCACTTAGTTTCATACGCCAACACGTAAAAATTTATTACAAATATAGCAGACGCCAATTATTAAGCCTAAATAACAAAAAAAAAAACAGCCTACTACAGCCTGCAGCAGTCTCGCTTGGTTGCGGAATATACCGTATTATGAATATATATATTATATATATATAATTAATATAGTAGATATATTTATTACTATATATTATTATATATTATAGTATTATAGAGAGAAGAGAGGAGAGAGAGAGAGAGATAGGATAGATAGATCAGATAGATAGATAGCATAGATAGATAGATAGGATGATTAGATAGAATAGAATAGATAAATAGAGAGATAGGTAGAAGACGATAGATTTAGATAGAGCAGAGGTGGGTACGTTGTACACGAGGGGGTACGTACACACAAACACACATCATAACACACAAACACACACAAAACACACACGCGCGCGCGCGCGCACGCGCGGACAGAGGAGAAGAGAGAGAGAGTACGAGAGAGAGCAGACCGAGAGAGAGATGTGAGAGAGAGAGAAAGGAGAGAAAGGAAGGGAAGAGAGAAAGGAGAGAGAAAAGGACAGAGAGAGAGAAAGGAAGAGAGAGAGAGAGTGAGAATGAGAGAGAGAGAGAGAGAGAGGAGGGAGGAGAGAGAGGAGAGGTTGGGAAGCGCTAGGAAGCCGTACGAGAACGAAGACGGCTAGCGGAGCTATACGTACTGTTCATGTGACGCGGCGAGCAGCTGTGCAGGCAAGGTGCCAGTGCAACAAGCTCGACAGCAGCACGAGGCGGGTGCGCTCGCAGTTGGAGGTGAAGCAACGCGGGCAGGCTACGCAAGGTCGAGGTTTTGGTGACTTGTTGTGACGCACGCTCGAGGCCTGAGTCAGATGCTCAAACAGCTCAAACGTGGATCGTCTCAACGCGCCAGAGTCAGAAGTTGAGTCGCACCTGTCAGCTGATGAGACGGCAAGACGCGCCACAAGATAACGATCGGCACGACACAAAGTGATTGCTCACGACGCAAGGTGATAACACGGCCATGGAGCGCGGTGTGCTGATTTGCACGCGAATGCAAGGTAGTAATCACGGGTCATGAACGCGAGCTGATTACACACGACGCAAGGTGATAATATCGTCACTACGCAAGTGGTAAAAGACTTGGTGACCGACAAAATGATGGTTGTAACGAGCGCAAGGTGATTAGTACCGTCACGACGCACAAGTGCGATTAACATTGTCCATGATGTAAGGAATAACCACGACGCAGAGGTCACCACAAAGGTTATCACAACGGCTGTCTATGGGCAAAAACCATCGGACCAGACGCTACCAAAGTGCTCGGGAGATATTGTTTGACTTGAATCAAGCATACGCATCATCTCAATACAAAAAAAAAATTCATAATTCCATTGTCACAGCAATTGACGCGTATGCGTGCTGATGAGTTACTGAAATAAAATAAATGCGTTGCATATATTGCGTTTCTTCGTAGATTGGAGCACTGGGAACATTGGATGGTAAACTAACATCTTCCGTGAGTGGGGTCTGCGACTCTGCTCTTTTACAACTACAATGGCAAACCTTTCAGACGAGTGCGTAAACTAAATATTTATACGATGTGAGGACATCTAGAGCGTGCATTACCTGCCTTAATCGTGTGATTCCAGACACCGGTATCACCGGGGTAATCTCTCTACGTAGTTTCCTGGCATCTCAGATGTCTCTACCTTAGTGAAGTACACCATATAAATCGCCTGAGGTTAAACAAACACTTTTGTTATTACTTTCTTTGCCGGAGCGCTAGCCGCCTTATGCCAACAAAAGATTTAAATCTTTCATCTTCCACATCAATATTAGTTATTCCTTTAAATAGATTGGAACATATTCCCTATACGGAGAATCTTAAGCCAGTCCACATACTCGAGTTTATATCACACGACACGTGACGCCCTTGTAGTATATATTAAGGCTCTTGACATTGAAGCCGTGATCACTCGCTAAGGTGTAATCACACACGACGCTGTATGTTGCGCTGTTCGTGTGCTTATACTGTTGGCGTAATTATGCGTCGTGTGAGTGTGTGCGTTGCGTGCGTGTGCGCGTGGGCGTTACGCGCGTTGCCTGTGTGTGTAGGTGTGTGGTGTGTGTGTGTGTGTGTGTGTGTTGTGTGGTGTGTGTGGTGTGTGTAGGTGTGTTGTGTGTGTTCTGTGTGTGTGTTGTGTGTGGTGTGTGTGTGTGTGTGTTGTGTGTGTATGTATGCGTGCGTGATTGCGTGCGTGAGTGCGTGCGTGCCCGTGTACTAGTACGTGCGTGTACGAGTACGAGGGTGCTTGCATGCGCGCTCGCGTACCTGAGGCATGCGTGTCAGCACTTCGGGTATTCTCGTGAATCGGTTGAAGGCGAGGATGAGCGTGCAAAGCTGCTTCATCGTCGACATCTCGCTCGGCAGGCTGCACACGTGGTTGTTGTGCATGTGCAGTGACCGCAAACTAGTGACAAACAAACGACAAACTCGAAATCGGACGGACGAAATTTAAGCTGCGGCGATGGTCAAGGCGTCCGCGCCGTGGCCGTAATCGTCCGCAAACACTCGGCCGCCTTCGATGACTGTCGGGGGGCATTCCGGCAGCGCCCATCATTATCCGCTGCTCGCTAATTGTTATTAGCGCTCTACTTTCTCCGAGTGATGAATGGGAGGCGACATTGTTTCTCGCTTCGCTCAGCGACTTCACGATGGCCATTACCAGCGCCACGACGCTGTTGTTTCTATACCCGCCGCGTTTCTATGGCGTTCTTATTTACTGGGCGGAGTGTCAGTAGACGCGAGACGCCGAGTGACAGAGTACCGCTGCTGGCTATACCCGTACGCTGCTCTCCTTCACGGTACATGGTACACGCGTTTAAGCCCGCCGCACACGAGTATTTTGACGCATGCATCATTTTACTTGAGTAAAATTACTCACGTGTGCGCCGGGCTTTATAACCGCCGGTTTCTTAATCTTCCGCGAATGTATAGTGACGAGGTGATGTCCCATGAGAACAGCACCTCTGCATGAATGAAACTTTCGATATAGCTACGAGAGCCGACAGTGTTTATCGGGGTTCCCTTATAAGGTGGACACGTCTCGCGAAGCACGCGCAAAGTTGTGCCCGCCCGGTCAGCCAGCAGCGCGATGTGTGTAAAAGTATAATTGTTGTTGTGCGCTATTGTGAGGAGCTAGTGTGCGGTGGCAGCAGCCAACCGCATGTGTACGGGTGGCGTTGACCTCTCCTGGCGCATATTTCTCCCGCAAGTTTCCGGCAATAATTAATGACTACCGATCATTAACAAGCTCTGGCTCACAGACGTTGCCTTACAGAGTACAGTACGCGTACCATCATTACTAGGAAAGTGAAATCCACTTTCTTCTAACAACTAGCTGCTCGCTGTGCGCGACGCTCCATCCGAGGGCAATACAATGCAAATTGTAAAGCAAGCGCGCTCGCACATATAATCCAGCACACCACTAGATTAATTCACACGCACCCGCGCGCACACACACACGCAAACACACGCACCCGCACGCACACACACGCGCGCGCGCACGCACGCACGTATGCAGGTCGACGCACGCAGTTACGTTCATACATACGGACTCACGCGTACACGCGCGCTCACACACACACACACACGTATAGATAGATAGATAGATAGATAGATAGATAGATAGATAGATAGATAGATAGATAGATAGATAGATAGATAGATAGATAGATAGATAGATAAATAGAGAGATAGGTAGAGAGATAGATAGATAGAGAGAGTGGGTACGTGTACACGAGGGGGTACGTGTACACGAGGGGGTACGTACACACAAACACACACATAACACACAAACACACACAAACACACACGCGCGCGCGCGCGCACGCGCGGACAGAGAGAGAGAGAGAGAGAGAGAGAGAGAGAGAGAGAGAGAGAGAGAGAGAGAGAGAGAGAGAGAGAGAGAGAGAGAGAGAGAGGTGGGAGCGCTAGGAGAGCCTACGAGAACGAAGACGGCTAGCTAGCTATACGTACTGTTGTGAGCGGCGAGCAGTCTGTGCAGGCAGGTGCCGTTGAGCTGAAGCAGCACGAGGCGGTTGCGCTCGCAGTTGAGGTGAAGCAACGCGGGCAGGCTACGCAGGTCGAGGTTGGTGACGTTGTTGTGACGCACGTCGAGGTGCGTCAGATGCTCAAACAGCTCAAACGTGATCGTCTCAACCGGCGGCAGCGTCAGACAGTTGAGTCGCACGTCCAGCTGATTGAGAGCAGACGCGCACAGATAACGATCGGCACGACACAAAGTGATTGCTCACGACGCAAGGTGATAACACGGCCATGACGCGAGTTGATTGCACGCGATGCAAGGTAGTAACACGGTCATGACGCGAGCTGATTACACACGACGCAAGGTGATAATATCGTCACTACGCAAGGTGGTAAAGATGTGACGACAAAAGATGGTTGTAACGACGCAAGGTGATAGTACCGTCACGACGCAAGGCGATAACATTGTCATGATGTAAGGCAATAACACGACGCAGAGGTCACCACAAAGGTTATCACAACGGTGTCATGGGCAAAACCATCGACCAGACGCTACCAAAGTGCTCGGGAGATATTTTTGACATGAATCAAGCAACGCATCATTCTCAATACAAAAAAAAATCATAAATCCCATGTCACAGCAATACGCGTGCGTTGCTGATGAGTTACTGAAAATAAAATAAATGCGTTGCAAATCGTTTCTTCGGTAGATGGAAGCACTGGGAACATGGATGGTAACTAACCATCTCCGTGAGTTGGGGTCTGCGACTCTGCTCTACAACTACAATGGCAAACCTTCAGACGATGCGTAAACTAAATATTTAGACATGTGAGGAACATCTAGAGCGTGCATTACCTGCTTAATGTGTTTGATTCCAGACACGGTATCACCGGGTAATCTCTCTACGTAGTTTCCTGTCATCTCAATGTTCTCTACCTATAGAAGACACCATAAATCGCTGAGTTAAACAAAACTTTTGTTATACTTTCTTTCCGAGCGCTAGCCGCTATGCCAACAAAAGATTTTGAAATCATCTTCACATCAAATAGTATTCTTTAAAAGATTGGACATTATTCCCTACACGGAGATCCTTAAGCCAACACATATCGAGTTTAATCACACACACTGACGCCCTTGTAGTATATATAAAGGCTCTGACATTGAAGCGTGATCACTCGCTAAGGTGTAATCACACACGACGCTGTATGTGCGTGTTCGTGTCTATATACGTGCGCGTAATAGCGCGTGTGAGTGTGTGCGTGCGTGCGTGTGCGCGTGCGGGCGTACGCGCGTGCCTGTGTGTGTGTGGTGTGTGTGTGTGTGTGTGTGTGTGTGTGTGGTGTGTGTGTGTGTGTGTGTGTGTGTGTGGTGTGTGTGTGTGTGTGTGTGTGTG
>NW_014577519.1:158952-161152 GCF_000485595.1 Priapulus caudatus | reverse complement strand
ATGGATGGATGGATGGATGGATGGATGGATGGATGGATGGAAGGATGGATGGGTGGATGGATGGATATGTGGATGGACAGATAAAGGAATAAATAACATGATAGCTTAACAACTTTGCGCAGCTAGACAGAGGAACAGACGAGTGGGCAGACAGACAAACAGGCACACAAGCATATAAATCATGTTAGGCCTGCTGGCCTGTAGTGCTATCACTTGCTTGGTATAGGATCCGGTATATAAGCTGTGGGGCCAGGGTCAGCGACGGTGTGAACGATCACATGATTTATTTTATGGTACTGCGCCGCTTAAAACGTCTGCGGATGGGAACTGGCCATGAGCGTGGCATCTTATGCCTCGTTAATCTCTCCACATTTCACCACGCACGCACGCGGGGCGTAAAACGGAGAACCTTAAAACATTCACTACAGCATTTGTCAAACGGCTGGTCAAAAGGCGCGCTCATTTACCCCAGAAACTGCGTCATAGTTTCACAAATTGTGCGTATAAGTTATATATAGTTTGTATAGGCAATAGCAGGGTGCGATTAGGGCGGTCTATTATAAGCTATTCGAGCTGACGTCGGCTCATTTATCAACATTCTAAAAAGGCGCCGTTACTGTATATTAGCTAGTATTCCATAAGGCTACAGAAAGACTCCTTTAGAGATTGCAACTATTTAAAGTAGACACACCTAGGCGTGTATTTGTTGCGTGGTTGTACCATGTAATGTGAGATCCATAAACGAGGCCCCTTTTAATAGCCGCTAACCTATACGGCTCTATTTCATTCGTGCACAAACAAGCGGGTTCATATTCCACGTTTGCGCTCAAATGACCTACATAACGCATAA
This sequence comes from Priapulus caudatus, assembly GCF_000485595.1. Taxonomy (NCBI): domain Eukaryota; kingdom Metazoa; phylum Priapulida; class Priapulimorpha; order Priapulimorphida; family Priapulidae; genus Priapulus; species Priapulus caudatus. The sequence continues at coordinate 160,302 of NW_014577519.1, read as the reverse complement.
TTCTGTGCGACCACTGTGACAACTATAGGTGTGACAGGAGTCATTCATCTGCAGACACTCGCGCGAGAAAAGAGTGAGAGCGGATGCTAACAGCGTGTCCGCTTGATACCCGGCAAAATAATTAGAACGACTTTTAAAGAACGCAAATACGGAACAACAAGTTTCGCCGACTATAGTTGCACGCTTAGAACCGCCATCCGTATACTCTCCACTTTTGAATTATAGTTCAAGTGAAAATAAAATGTTCGGGCTAGTCGCGTTGAATTCTGGTTATGCGCCCCTTCGAACGTGACACGAGAAGCAGCTCTTCTGCGGAATTTCGCTCAGAAACGTGGAGTTTCTAAACAACAGTCATCAACGTTCAATACTCCGTCGCCCCACGCGATGCTTCGTGACTAGAAGCCTCGTCTGTAACCCGCAGGTTGTCAGCCCACGCGCACCCGTGCGTTGCCCTAGAGCGCATCTCGACATAACTCCGCAAACATCCAGCGCGCTTTATTTTCACCCGCGACGACAGCGACTGCGACCGTACGTCACCGAAAATAGTAAAAGTTAAAAAAATTATGTCCACTTTTTCAATTTGTAACATTGGATTTTTTTGGATTTTTAACTAGTGGAACAACAATCGTTTTAGGTAAGAATTTGAGGATACATTTAGTGCTGTTAGTACTTGAAAAAAAATTGCAACGAACATTTTACCAATATACACCATAGAAAATTCGTGACGTAGTCAATCTCAGCATCCACTGAAGTTCATCAGCTGAGCGTGGGCCCCCGCGCGCGCTTGCACTAATACACCGCTTCTCGTGAGACAGAGCTATAAGCTCGCTAGCCGCGACACGTACGTGCATGGACACGCTCACGGATAGCGAGCCCCCCCAAGTCGCGAAGAAGAACTGCATTAGTAAAACCACACTCGATCTTTTCGCTGCCGTCGGTTGTTTACCCGAAGTGGCGCGGAGTCAGGTATTCAGTATCGACAGGCGGGTTCACTAGCTCTCAGCTGTCCGCGTGCGACGCATCTGTCAGCATTGTATCGGCGTCGCTGCAGCGAGCGCACGCACTTACTTATTTACGACCGCGAGCAGACGAGCACGATCTGGGTCAAGAATAAACGAGTATACGTAGAGAGATATGAAGAAAGGGAGAGAGAGAGAGAGAGAGAGAGAGATTCTGTACAGCGTTTCGTGAGAGGCCAAGCATGGATAGCGGCCGTGCTTAAGTCGCCGGGCCCGGCGTGGGGCACGGCCGCGCGTGCGTGCGGACGGCAGCGGCCGTGCACCGCTGCGAAGGTTAAGAAAGTGAAATCGGTGCATGAATGACTCTGTTAGCGTGCGGAAGTGTATATAT
>NW_014577519.1:156830-158306 GCF_000485595.1 Priapulus caudatus | reverse complement strand
GCTGCAGCGTTGGTTACCTGTAGGGATGCTGCAGCTTTGGTTACCTGTAGGGATGCTGCAGCTTTGGTTACATGTAGGGATACTGCAGTGTTGGTTACCTGTAGGGATGCTGCAGCGTTGGTTACCTGTAGGGATGCTGCAGCTTTGGTTACCTGTAGGGATGCTGCAGCTTTGGTTACCTGTAGGGATGCTGCAGCGTTGGTTACCTGTAGGGATGCTGCAGCGTTGGTTACCTGTAGGGAGGCGGTAGCGTTAGGTACCCGCAGCGAAGGTATTGCCCAAGGAATGAGTGATCCCAGCGATAACCTTCTGTACTTTTCAACTCTCGGAACTACAGATATTATTTTTCAGGAATTTTAATGATCGTCACTTTCATTCGCGCACGAGGTACCGTAACAAGAATCTAGCAGTTGTACGTTCGTTAAATGAATCCAAAATAGAACTCGTGGAAGTCGCTTGTACATGGCTAATGTTAACCACATTCCCTGTACACATGATCGATCTAATGTCATATTGATTGCGGCAGCTTCACCATTACGATGTTATGAGCGGATTTTGGGGCGAATCAACGCCTGGACAGAAATAGGGGAGAGAGATTACTCTAAACATCGAAATTCGTGATAGAAAGGCAAAATATCTACCAAGCGTGACTTATCCCTCCCATTAGCGATTAGCAACTGCGAAGGACATACGTGGCAACCCAGGAGGCCCAGAGATGAGCCAAGCCCCGCCGCTCGTCATCCTGTGCACGGTAAGCGAACATTTATTCTTGTAAAGAAGAATGAAATACAAGTCTGTAATAGACACACGTCTGTTCGACGTAAAGGCACCAGTAAAATAACGCACTCAATTTTATATAAAGGCGATGAGTTTTCGGTTTGGCAATGAAAAAGAGCATCTAGGGAGTGAGTGTACGTGGTACTGTCACAATAGACCACACTGACGGCAGTCGGTTTATATCTACAGGTGCGATCTGCGGGCGGATGAGCAGCCACGGCACAGGCAGCAGCGTCTTTTGTGTGAAATTTAAAGTTCACGTGAATTTTTCTTCTCGCAGGAAGGCCATACAATAGCGGTCTCTGTGCGCTGTATTTGTGTTCGCATAGGATGGAAGAGAAGTATGTGTAAAGGCAGTAAAAGCAATGCGACAGCAGTCACGTGTAACACGCTCTCGCTGTAACTGATGGTTGCGCTGCACGTCGTGCGCCCACGCCCGCATCCCCGTCACACAAGATTGCCAGCGAGCGCAGCCGCGGGTAACATGCGTGCCAGGTTGTATTTATTCTACGGCAAATAATCCAATAAAATACATTAAATCAATAAGCGCGTGATATGTGCGCTTATAGGAGAATGGCCAAGTCAGTAACATGATCGGCATTATATGGGTTGCCGGTGCAGCCGCCGCCACGCGCGCGAGCGTGTGTGTGTGTGGGTGTGTGTGCGTGTATGTATGTATGTATGTATGTATGTATGTAT
>NW_014577519.1:154634-156503 GCF_000485595.1 Priapulus caudatus | reverse complement strand
GTGTGTGTGTGTGTGTGTGTGTGTGTGTGTGTGTGTGTGTGTGTGTGTGTGTGTGTGCGCGCGCTTCACACGCATATTCGAAGCAAATTCAGTTCACGAGCTTTTCGCCACTTTTGTCGTAAAAGCATGGCGACGGCGGCGGCAGCGATGGCGGCAGCTTTCCGTTGACCTAAATCACGTCGGTGCTTTACGTCGGGACTCACGCCTCCGAACAACACACAGCTCGCCTCTGTTCGTCTGCCGATCTCATGAGCTTGTTGCGCGCCTTTCCCCTCGCAACCTCTTAATTCTCGGGGCGCTCACTCCTTCGCGCATACGCGCGCCCGGATTGATTCTCACTAGTCCACTTGTGCTCCGTCGCACGTTATTTCCCGAAGAATGCCACACGAATATAGTTCAGCGCTGCAACCGCGCAGCAGACGAACTGGCGAACGTAATGAGCAGCATTCAGCGTGTGCCTGCTGCCCATATTAATAACAAGTCGTCTAATTTCACAGTTATACACGTCTGCATGCAGACACAACTAACGTGATATAGACCAGTGACGTTGACGGGCGTGCACCGGGGGGGGGGGGGTTCGTGTCGACGTGTTACACCCAACGCTACGATCATAATTAGATGCTTAGTTGGCGTTCGCCGCCGCTGCTCGCACGCCTCGTAGTTATACCGCGGAGTAGCGGACGTACACACGGCGCAACGTGTGCCTAGTCTGTTAGCTACGGCGTGCCGTAGTCTGTTATGCTAGGTTTACATTATGTTCCCGGCGGCCACGACAGCCCCGTTTGCCCGAAACGTAGTGCGCCGTGTGATTTTGGCCATTTTTTCTCTGTATTCAAGTTTTGTTACAGTTTGAGTTAGGTCTTGCTAAGTTTTCTCACGGTCTATTACGGTATCCGTGACGGGCCGTGGGGGGGAAAGGGCTCCAAAGGGGGAGAGGGAAAGGAGGCGCCAAGGCGCACTACGGTTCGGCCCGGGGACTACCACGGATGCCAGTACGTTCTCTCCCGGCCCGTCACGTTCTGATGGGGTCCCTCACGTTTCTCACGTTCTGCTCAAGGTCTGACACGTTTTTCACGTTCTGTCAAGGCTTTCTACGGATGAAACGTGGACGCCGGGCAGCTTTGGAGCACGTTTGTGCCCACGGTATAAAAAGAAGGCCTCCCAAGCAATAGCAATCATTATATCCTGAGATTTCGATTGAATTCGAATGAAGCTCCCCTGCCTGGCCCAGCTTTTATAATATACTCCCTCCCAGACCGCGCCGTGTCAGACCGTAGTAGAACGCAACGCGCCGTAGCGCGCCGGGCCCGTAAACCGTCACATGCCGGGACGCGCCATGATTGAACGCGACGAAACGGCTACCATACACCCTAGCTTGCCGTGAGAACTGTGAGAAAACGTGGCAAAACGCGCAGCAACCGTGAAGCAACCGTGACAAAACGCTGTAGACGACCGCGACAAACCGCGACAAACACGTTCTTGCTGTATGAATCCGCTTACATCAACACCTTGCTGTATGAACCCGCTTACATCAACACCTTGCTGTATGATTCCACTTACATCAACACCTTGCTGTATGAACCCGCTTACATCAACACCTTGCTGTATGAACCCGCTTACATCAACACCTTGCTGTATGAACCCGCTTACATCAACACCTTTCTGTATGAAGCCGCTTACATCAACACCTTGTTGTATGAAGCCGCTTACATCAACACCTTATTGTATGAAGCCGCTTACATCAACAACTTGTTGTATGAAGCCGCTTACATCAACACCTTGCTGTATGATCCCACTTACATCAACACCTTGCTGTATGAACTCACTTACATCAATACCTTGCTGTATGAACTCACTTACATCAACACC
>NW_014577519.1:145137-150138 GCF_000485595.1 Priapulus caudatus | reverse complement strand
GAGAAAGAGAGGCTAGATGTGCGGGACGGTATAGCTTTGGTATCTGTAACATCTATCACCGTGGGAAGAAGCTAGAGGGGCGGGTAGCTTGGATCTGTTAATCTATCACCGTGGGGTGAGAGCTACCGAGGCGGGTAGCTTGGAGTCTGTAACATCTATCACCGTGGGTTGAAGCTAAGCGGATAGCTGTGGGATCTGTAAGCATCTATCACCGTGGGTGAAGCTAGAGGGCGTATAGCCTTGGATCGCTAACATCTTCACGCGTGGGGTGATAGCTAGGAGGCGGGATAGCTTGGATCTTAACATTCTTCACCGTGCGGGAGAAGCTAGAGAGGGGTACTTGGCATCTTGTAATCGTATGCACCGTGGGGGAAGCTAGAGGCGCGATTAGGCTTGGATCTTGTACATCTATCACCGTGTGGTGAATCTAGAGGCGATAGCTGTGGATTCTGTAACATTCTATCACCGTGTTGGTTGAGCTAGAGGCGGATTAGCCTTTGGATCTGTAACATCTGATTCACGTGGGTGAAAAGCTTAGAGGTCGGGGTTTAGTTGGATCCTGATTACATCTGATCACGTGGCGGGAAGCTAGGAGGCGGATAGTGGATCTGTTAACTATCTATCACTCGTGGGGGGAAGCTTAGAAGCGGAAGCTCTGGATCTGTTGAACATCTATCACCGTGGGGAAGTACGAGGCGATAGCTTGGATCTGTTAACATCTATCACGTGGTGTGAGCTTAGAGGCGGATGCTTGGATCTGTAACATCTTATCACCGGCGGGGCCGGAAGCTAGAGGGCGGATAGGCTTGGATCTGTAACGCTATCACGGGGGGGAAGCTAGAGGCGGATAGGCTTGGATCTGTACATCTGGATCACCGTGGCGGAAGCTAGAGGCGGATAGCTTTGGATCTGGTTAACATACTATCACCGTGGGGGGAAGCCTAGAGGCTGATAGCTTGGATCTGTGACACCTATCACCGTGGGGGAAGCTAGAGGCGGATAGCTTGGATCTGTAACATCTATCACCGTGGGGGAAGCTAGAGGCGGATAGCTTGGATCTGTAACATCTATCACCGTGGGGGAAGCTAGAGGCGGGTAGCTTGGATCTGTAACATCTATCACCGTGGGGGGAAGCTAGAGGCGGATAGCTTGGATCTGTAACATCTATCACCGTGGGGGAAGCTAGAGGCGGATAGCTTGGATCTGTAACATCTATCACCGCGGGGAAAGCTAGAGGCGGATAGCTTGGATCTGTGATGTAGCTAATGAGGTTATAACTAACTGGGGTGCGATCACGCCGCATCTCACGCGCCGTCGGTAACAAGCAGGCGCGCTGCCGTCACAATTAGCCATACAGGTACAACCGTGCCATTAATCATCTCCGCATCCGGGGAATGCCGTGAGATCAGTCGAGTTGAGCATACATGTAAACGTTGCTAGCAGTTGGGCATATGAGGAGGCGAGGGGGGTGTAAGCTGGCACAGACGTATCCGGGCAGACACCTACGCATTTGATTGTGTTTCTTCGTCAACTCTTGATATGATGATATAAGAGCGGCTCTTCTTCGGTGCACTAAATTCTAGATTAGATTAAGCCTGTAGTGAAAATTTTTAGGTTTATTTGTGCGAAAATGGGAGGGGGGGAATTTAGGAGGTGGACGTGCAACGGTGAATGCCGCTCCCCATTAGATCCGCCCGCAAGGTTGCAAATAAAGTCCGAGGTACACACAGCCGAGTGAGCGTGATGCCGCATCAGTAGTGGGATCGCTGGAGTAGGGGCATAGCTTAGCGGGTAGTTGCTCCCGAGCAGTAATCGCTGGCTAGTTTGCTACTATATCAGGAGCTAATAATGACATTTGTCATTATTACCTCCTGCTACTATCCCCCACCTCGCTCACTCAGTGTTTAATCAGCATTCTCATGCAGGAGTGAGTCGCTCGGAGACAATCCGAGGGCATGCGATAATTATCAGCTAGTACTACCTGCAGCTCGCGCGGCTGCTACTACATACGCCCTGCCGGCTACCTACCGCTGTTGCTGCTGCTGCGGTCAGGTGGGACGATAACGCACATTGTTGTTATCAGCGTGCCCTGCAGATGTATGCGCACTGGACCGAGCTACGTATATCCAAACACGTTTCTCACGCATGTGTTATTAAGAGCACGTCTTTTGCTTTAGTTCGCCGAGCAATAATCTAGATGATTTTCTCGTTATGCTAATCAGGGGATCAGACACGGGTGAGGGGGGTGGGGGTGGGTGGTGTTAAAGCGCGGGGCGCTATCGATGCGCATGATGTGCTGCACATCTGAGAACACGTATGGGCGTGCGTTGGCGTGACTCCATCTATGTACGCAGCCCTATGTAAGGAAACATGTTGCGGAAAAAAAGGCTACGTGCGTAAAACCCGTATGGGCGGGACCCCGCGACTAGCATTGCTACTGCGCCCAAACCAGCAAGGGGGCAAACATCCACGGCGCGGCTCGCGTTAGAAGCACCAGGCCACTCTACTCACCCATTAACAAGCGCATGCTAAGCATCCGAGTACAGAATAAATGTGAATAGAGAGAACGAATAGTGAATTCGTGAAATAAGTGGGAGAGATAAAAAGCGAGCGAATGAGAAAGAGAAAGATGCAGAGAGATAGAAAGATGTGTGTATGTGGGGGGAGGGGGGTCGAGGTAGGGGAAGAAGAATTGTATGAACCCGCTTACATCAACACCTTGCTGTATGAACCCGCTTACATCAACCCTTTGCTGTATGAACCCGCTTACATCAACAGCTTTCTGTATGAACCCGCTTACATCAACACTTTGCTGAAACCATCTACGTTCCCTCCCAGCAGTGTACACCACCCGCATCACCTCCCTCCAGTATACACCCACCTGCACCCACCCCTTATACGGTGAAACCACATGCCTTCTCTCTATGCAGCACACACCACCTGTACCCACTCCATATATGATGAAGACACCCACCTACATGTCTATTGCAGCTACAAGATGCTGTAATCGCCAGCTGCTAGATGAGCATGTACATTGCTACTGTGTGGTACACAGCCACACACTCACACACCTGCACACATACACACACACACGCACGCACGCACGCACGCACGCACAAACACACCTACACCCCTACACCCCTACACACGCACACACGCACACACACACACACACACACACACACACACACACCACACACGCACGCACGCACGCACGCACGCACGCACGCGCACACACACACACCCGATGCGCGTGTTGCCAGACATTCGCGATCAGCGATTAGCGATAATTGCGCTACGTGGACTTACGTACGTTGCTACTATTCACCGCCGCGAGATGTCTAATAAGACCGCACAAACTCTCGTGCGCGATTCCCGCTAACCGCGCTCAACGAAAGCAATTATTGTGTGCAGAAGACAGTGACCTATGGTCTATCTCTCATGCGCTCACACACTATCGGGTCTAATGAAGAACAAACGCCTCTTCTTCTTCTCTGACGCGTGTGCCCGTCACCGCCGCTCTGATCTACTGACTCCGATGACACGCTGCCGCCGAGAGTTCAAAGGGGGATTACACAGCAAACACAAACGTGTGCGAAATATAACACGACGAGCTTAAAGACAGTAAATTGTGCGGTCGATATAGAGGCCAGAAAGCTCTTATATACATATATACATACGGCGACTAACTCTAGTGTTTACGATTAAGAAAAGCTGTCCCTCTATATAGATAGGTGCGACTGAAATCATCACGATTTTTCTAATACGTCGTGTGGTCCACATTTTGCAGATTAAAAGTCTGCGACTTCTTATCTATGGTAACAGACGGAAAATACGTTTGACCTCAGCTAGACGAGAACCGTTGAAGGATTTCCGCTTAGATTAGTATAAGCATTGCATTGTGAAGAGAAAGCTACCCGCGATGTCTCACTCGCGAGCACTATGGACAGAACATGTTATTTACAGCCTAACAATATTTACACCCAATAACGCGATAATTTGTGAAAGAAGACTATAGGAAAACAACGGCTCTGTGTCCAATGCGCGCAAATGCTCTTATAACACCAGGTGGGAATATATACATAAAAGAAGTAAGATTTGTTTGTGGACAATAGTGATGGAAGCAACACATGCCCGGCTTTAACGCGGCTGCTCCAATTGTGCCACAGGCTGTGAGTAAAAGTTTCGCGGGGTATTCTTATACAATGTAATTTCAGTTGCTAGTTGCTACACCGACTCAATACTTGTCGGAGAATATTATCTGATAGTATCGTCTTCTGAATCTGGCCTGATTGCGCACCGCGTAAACCCAGCATTAAATTTTTATCGAAGAATTAGTTGTGAAGTCGCTCTCACTATTCTCGCGCTGCGCTCGGAGCGGTGGGCCAATAATTTTACTCGCCGGTGGTCGCGCGTTGACGCTGCATGGTTAAAGTCGTTCTAGGTCACATCTAGTACACAGCACATTAAGGAGAGGATATTACTGGGTTATCAAAACCATTGAAGCTAGTAGCGTCGGCTTACGTGGCCTACATGTGTCAGTTCTCATCTGTGCGTTTCCCATCCCCTGCTCTAAGTGCGTCGCGGTATCTAATCGACACATGCGGGCAGGACTGTAATATAAGTATAAGTATAAGTATAAGTATAAGTATAAGTATAAGTATAAAGTATAAGTATAAGTATAAGTATAAGTATAAGTACAAGTATAAGTATAAGTATAAGTATAAGTATAAGTATAAGATCAGGGGCCACGGCTGTGTGCATCACCACAGTAAATGCTGATCTGCGCTTACATCTATCGCACAAATGAAATGAATTCTCGTTATTCCTCGTCGGAGTTTTTCCTTTCTTGTCTTCTGTATACGGACCGATTGCAGAATTGGGAAATAAAAACGCTCTTCTCTTTGTCCACTCGCAAAAGCTAGCCGGGTATTAGAGTTAAGAGGTGGATATAAATAACTAAATAAATATAATGCATGTGTGTGTGCGTGCGTGCGTGCG
>NW_014577519.1:139888-145127 GCF_000485595.1 Priapulus caudatus | reverse complement strand
GCTATATGAACCCACTTACATCAACACCTTGTTGTATGAATCCGCTTACATCAACACCTTGCTGTATGATCCCGCTTACATCAATACCTTGCTGTATGAAGCCGCTTACATCAACACCTTGCTGTATGATCCCGCTTACATCAATACCTTGCTGTATGAAGCCGCTTACATCAACACCTTGTTGTATGAATCCGCTTACATCAACACCTTGCTGTATAAACTCACTTACATCAACACCTTTCTGTATGAAGCCGCTTACATCAACACCTTGTTGTATGAAGCCGCTTACATCAACACCTTGCTGAAACTATCTGCGTCCCCTCCCTGCAGTGTACACCACCCGCATCACCTCCCTCCAGTATACACCCACCTGCACCCACCCCTTATACGATGAAACCACATGCCTTCCCTCTATGCAGCACACACCACCCGTACTCACTCCATATATGATGAAAACACCCACCTGCATGTCTACTGCAGCTACAAGATGCTGTAATCGCCAGCTGCTAGATGAGCATGTACATTGCATGTACATACACAGCCACACACTCACACACCTGCACACATACACACACACGCACGCACGCACGCACGCACGCACAAACACACCTACACCCCTACACACGCACACACACACACCACACACACACGCACGCACGCACGCACGCACGCGCGCGCGCACACACACACACACCCGATGCGCGTGTTGCCAGACATTCGCGATCAGCTATTAGCGATAATTGCGCTACGTGGACTTACGTACGTTGCTACTATTCACCGCCGCGAGATGTCTAATAAGACCGCACAAACTCTCGTGCGCGATTCCCGCTAACCGCGCCCAACGAAAGCAATTATTGTGTGCAGAAGACAGTGACCTATGGTCTATCTCTCATGCGCTCACACACTATCGGGTCTAATGAAGAACAAACGCCTCTTCTTCTTCTCTGACGCGTGTGCCCGTCACCGCCGCTCTGATCTACTGACTCCGATGACACGCTGCCGCCGAGAGTTCAAAGGGGGATTACACTGCAAACACAAACGTGTGCGAAATATAACACGACGAGCTTAAAGACAGTAAATTGTGCGGTCGATATAGAGGCCAGAAAGCTCTTATATACATATATACATACGGCGACTAACTCTAGTGTTTACGATCAAGAAAAGCTGTCCCTCTATATAGATAGGTGCGACTGAAATCATCACGATTTTTCTAATACGTCGTGTGGTTCACATTTTGCAGATTAAAAGTCTGCGACTTCTTATCTATGGTAACAGACGGAAAATACGTTTGACCTCAGCTAGACGAGAACCGTTGAAGGATTTCCGCTTAGATTAGAAGCATTGCACTGTGAAGAGAAAGCTACCCGCGATGTCTCACTCGCGAGCACTATGGACAGAACATGTTATTTACAGCCTAACAATATTTACACCCAATAACGCGATAATTTGTGAAAGAAGACTATAGGAAAACAACGGCTCTGTGTCCAATGCGCGCAAATGCTCTTATAACACCAGGTGGGAATATATACACAAATGAAGTAAGATCTGTTTGTGGACAATAGTGATGGAAGCAACACATGCCCGGCTTTAACGCGGCTGCTCCAATTGTGCCGCAGGCTGTGAGTAAAAGTTCGGCGGGGTATTCTTACAATGTAATTTCAGTTGCTAGTTGCTACACCGACTCAATACTTGTCGGAGAATATTATCTGATAGTATCGTCTTCTGAATCTGGCCTGATTGCGCACCGCGTAAACCCAGCATTAAATTTTTATCGAAGAATTAGTTGTGAAGTCGCTCTCACTATTCTCGCACTGCGCTCGGAGCGGTGGGCCAATAATTTTACTCGCCGGTGGTCGCGCGTTGACGCTGCATGGCTAAGTCGTCGCACATCTAGTACACAGCACATCAAGGAGAGGATATTACTGGGTTATCAAAACCATTGAAGCTAGTAGCGTCGGCTTACGTGGCCTACATGTGTCAGTTCTAATCTGCGCGTTTCCCATCCCCCGCTCTAAGTGCGTCGCGGTATCTAATCGACACATGCGGGCAGGACTGTAAGTATAAGATCAGGGGCCACGGCTGTGTGCATCACCACAGTAAATGCTGATCTGCGCTTACATCTATCGCACAAATGAAATGAATTCTCGTTATTCCTCGTCGGAGTTTTTCCTTTCTTGTCTTCTGTATACGGACCGATTGCAGAATTGGGAAATAAAAACGCTCTTCTCTTTGTCCACTCGCAAAAGCAGGCCGGGTATTAGAGTTAAGAGGTGGATATAAATAAATAAATATATATATATATATATATAAATATATATGATGTAAACATAATATGAATTATATTATAATTACAATATTATTTAGAATTATGATTGTATACCAGCTTACCTCTCTTAAATTCATTTATATTTAGGCATATCATAATACAGTTATATACAGTCATATAAAAATTCGTCTATAATAACTTTTATTGTGGGAAACATGATAGGGAGTGATAATTTCTCACAAGGAACATCCTGAATTGATGCTACCTGCTGCGGTTACGTAATGTTTTCACAATTCGTCGTCAGATTTACACGTACCGCATACAATAACACCGCCATTTCTGCATGCGTGCGTACCTCGTTATCGTAGTAACAACAATAACACAGACACGCATAGTTTGCCTGAGCTTAGCATACACCTTCCTGTGCGCGAACCTATAATCACTGTAGACGAACACTGCTATCAGTCTCGCATTACATAACGCACGCAGGAGTGCACTTCCCGGTACCAACTGCGACTACATCTAACCCTCGCCCAAGCTGCCTCGGCCTTCTCATGTTATAAGTCATTCATTGTCGCGACTTACGGAAATAATATATCTGTCAGGCGCGGTAACTCGGTGCCAATCGGTGACAGTAGCTCGAAGACAGATGATCCGCGTTGCGTGTCATCAGTTCCTTCCGGCCATTTTATCTCGAGCGCACATCAACCCGATACCATAAATGCGGTGTACTTAGTATAACCAATACTATATAGTATCAAATTAAATAATATTAAAAATGAAATCAAATAAAAATAATAAAAGTAAAAAATCGTGAAAATATAGTTATTTATACTAAACAATAAAAATTTATCGTTATTAATATATAGAAATTAGTGCTTGAACTAACTTGTTCTCGAATCTAACCGCGACGCGTTTATACTGATCGTTTTCACACGCGAGTAAATCCGGGAGGTGATGACGCTGCAGGTAATTTGTGCGGCAGCGTACGTTGCGTGGATCGACGACTTACTGTGACACTCGCCGCTGTAGCATCACTAACATGCATTCTCGCCTGGCAACGCCGACTAATGAACATCAACACTAATCCTAGACTTGATAGCAAATCTTCCGCCAGCTGCCGTAACACACCGAGCAGATTTTCTAGAATTTCGTCGCCAGATAAGTGCGAGCTTACTGACTTTTCCGGTTTATTCGACAGGCATTCATTACGTGCGACGTATAATAAGCTACTGCAGCAGATTATATGAGAATTCTACCGAGTGCGTACGTAGTTTGTTTAGCAGTTCGTTTTCTCTACTGATCGCCGAGACCGTGATCATTAAAACATTCGTCGACCTGAAACTGCGCTGATTAACGCAATAATTATACACGCAGAAATAAAACTCATTATACATTCACACACACACACACACACACACACACACACACACACACACACACACACACACACACACGCGCGCGCGCGCGCGTGCGTTTAAACACGCACGAACGCACACATGACAACAATGTAATAAAACGTAATTTAGAAAATCTGCACGTTTCAGAAATAAATCACGAAATTCAGCCATTGCGAGATTGCTTGCTTTATGCTAGGATAGTTCGTATAATTAATTTACAGCCTTTTTATCTAAAACTAGAAATTGCAAAAAGAATCGGGTTTGTAGAAATTTATGACTAGGACATGTGAAAATACTTGAAAATATAACTAAAGGATAGCCACGGAGCTTTATCATTATAATTCATGGAAACGTTAAAATATTCCCGCAGGAATAATTTGTTTTACACTATATATGTGGTAAAATATTCTCGCTGTAGAAATAGAATATATACGTCCAGATCGAACATAAAGAATCCATCGGAATCGCAACCGTAGTTCTCTAGAAAAGCCCATGGCCGTATATCGTCCTATGCTCTCTGTTCCTATTCACCGGCCCATTCTCTTCCAGAATTTCTCGAGGTGCTCCTGCTCCATAACCCTAAACCTATCTTTGACCCTAACCCAAACCCTAATCCCGATCACAAATGAAGAATAAAGTGGTTGAAAAAATGTTCGAAAGAGTCTAGTGGTTTTGTCTATGAACCGCAGGTCTATGAATCGTCGCGATGCCCTTTCAATTGGCACATTGGGGCGGAGATGTGGTGGGCAACCCTTGTGGGGCCATGGCGTACGCAGACAACTTCATTCTTCTCACGGTATTCTCGTCGCAAGGTCGTTCTACGAGACAGTGCATTTTACAGTTCCTCACTGCGGTCGGTCTGCCATGCATACAATCTACAATCCGCTACATTTCCGCTAATTTCACGAGCAGGCCGCGGCGACTACCCAGGGGGCAAGACAGGTTTACCAGACATGGGGTGTTGTAAAAGGTTGTTTGGTATCAACATGTTCAGGGGACCTCCCTGATCAACTTCCAGGTGGACTACCCTGAAAATATGCTGCTGAAAAAAAATGGCGGCCATTTTTCCCAAAATGGCCACTATGTCTAACTAATGTTGACCAATTTTGATGATAATGTTTGAATAGAACCTCCTCTCACCATGTGTGTGGTATCATATTAAAGGGAATTAAATTCCCTACAAGATGATACCACATTTAATGGGCTTGATAATGATTTGCATAACAATTTTTGGCCAAAAATGAGATTTTTGACAATTTTTTCACAAAATATGAATTGCACCAAAATACATTTTTCTCCATATTTCAAAAATCCTTTCCACTAAAGAATTGAAACTTTCTAGTAAACTGCCCATATGTATAGTCAATAGTGTGTAAACAGGACAAGTTCATTGCTTTTCTAACAAACAAGTTATATTGCTCCAAAGTTAACACTTTACTATACGTTTAACTTGCATCGGCTTTTCTTCCTAATCACTATCTGAGTCGCTGCTACTGTCACTGACCTCGGTTGTTCCGATGTCCTGCATCCTGCTACATTTGACGAGCACTCTGATTGCAGCTGCTGTGCTATG
>NW_014577519.1:134207-138734 GCF_000485595.1 Priapulus caudatus | reverse complement strand
GAGAGAGAGAGAGAGAGAGAGAGAGAGAGAGAGAGAGAGAGAGAGAGTGGTAGCGGTGGACAGTAAGATTGGGAGGGAGGCGAAAATATTGAGACGGAAGAAAAGAGCGTATATATGTGTTCGCGAGCAATTCATGGAAAAAATCAGGATACTAATTAGTTCAGCAAAAAGCAACCCATTTTACAAAGCCTAAAGTTGAATAATCTTTTAATCACATTTTTACATAATCACATAATTACATTTGAATAAATCATGGTTACATATGTCAGGTATGTAAACAGCCGTGTGACTGCGTTGCCGTGCGTGCGTGCGCGGGTGCGTATGTGCGTGCACACGCGTTTGTGCGCGTGTATCAGATATACGCAGAATTCTAGCAACCGGTTGCATTAGAGTGACTTTCTTCTCTGACCCACTATCTGATTTCACTACAGCACATGAAAACAACAGTGATTTAAAGGTAAAGAAGCTAATGCACACCAATTTTCATTTCAGCGCGCCAGCACGCTGCCGCCTGTTTATCAAACACGGTTAGCTGCGCATTAGGGACGAGTTTGTCATATAAGATAACATGCATCAAAGCCGCGCCGAACATAATACGTAGTAATAATCAGCTCCTGTAATAATCTAACCCGTGGTTGCAATAACACACCTCCGCGACTGTGTTATTAGTCTGTTGATTTTGCGCGCCGGTAGATGCACCCGGTTTCCAACTGCCAAACGTGAGTCGCAGGAATGCTTCATAGCGGGAGCTGGGTGGGGTAAATGAGCTGCAAATAGCCTTGTGTGTGTGTCCCGAACAAACCCGCGTCTGGGTTACGCAGTGGGGCCGGGCTTATTTGTCGAGGAAACACGTCGCATTCTTGCCAAGGTCTGTTTGCTCACCTTTGCCGAGCAATGTCGCCTGCTAGTGTCCTAACTTACTGCTTATTTGAGACGGCCATGTGGAAGATAGGTCCGCGCCAATTTATTGTGTCTGTACCTAACATGTTTTACCGTCGTTAAATAAAGTTTTTACTTACTTACTTACTTACTTACTTACTTACTTACTTACTGCGTGCTCGCCTTGGCCGCCTGCCTACACGTCCGCATTGATTAACTGCATGCCTGACCACTTCGGCCACTTGCCTATATACCTACCTGCTTACTTACTTATCTGCCTATCTGCCTATCTGCCTGCTTGCGTGTGTGTCTGTATGCTTGTCTGTCCACTTGCTTGCCTGTCGGCCTGCCTGCCTGCCTGTCTGCCCGTCTATCTGCCTGCCTGTCTGCCTACCTATCTACCTGCATGTCTGCCGATCTACTTACCTGCTTGTCTGCATGTCTGTCTCACTGCCTGCTAGCTCCGATGACGTCCTGCTGGCATCCAAATGCCGAGACGATTTTGGGTGAGTGTTTGGTGTGGGTTAGAACCACAACCGCACATAAAACAACTTACCACAACCACAAATCCACCAAGAATCGTCGTGTGGGCCTTGTACAGAGGAACTCGGGACTAACTGCCTGCCGTGTCATATCTAATACACCGTCCCTTGTTCTACATGCCTTATAGCTTACGCTGCTGCATGCCTGACGCTAACCTGTCTGTCTGTCTGGCCTGTCTATGTATCTGTCTGTCTGTGCTGTCTTCGTCTGTCCTGTCTGTCTGTCTGTCTGTTCTGTGCTGTCTGTCTGTCTGTCTCTGTCTGTCTGTCTGTCTGTCTGTCTGTCTGTTGTCTGTCTGTCTGTTCTGTCTGTCTGTCTGATCTGCGCTGCTCTGCCTGCCTGCCTGCCTGCATTCCCATATCCTTAGCTGCCTACCTGTCTACCTGCCTACCTGTTTGCCTACCTACCCCTCTATCCACCTGTTTGCTTGCCTATCTACCAACCTGCTTGCCTGCTTGTTTACTTGCCTATACCTGCCTATGCCTGACGTACGTTATTAATACATTACTACAATTACATTTACATTTACAACTACATACAGACAGCGCGTCTACAGAGCGGCCACATCTATCGCAGTTATGTTCGCTACGTAGGTTCCTGTGCCCAGCCGTTATCAGCCTTCGACAAATCTCTAAACAATGAAGAGGGAGTAGTTGGCCATCTTTCTCAATTCTTTACTGCGGCTATGCGCACTTATATCTGTCGGCAGCGCGAACGCTATACGGTCTTCCTCAATTAACGTTTACCGTAATTCTCTCTGAAATCGTTTACCAGAAAACTCGGTAGGGTAGAAGTAGAATACGAAGACGAAGAAAGAGAAGAGGATGATGAAGAAGAAGAAGACGACGTGGGAAGAGAAGGCAAAGGAGAAAGAGGAATAGGAGCAGGAGAAGTAGAAGACAAATATATGTTAAAACTATGCTATCTTAGCTTACAGCGTACGTAACACCATTCACCCGATGACCTATGAAGTTCGCACTTTACTGGAAACAAGTTTATGGAGCGCGAGGGTAGTGCTCTGGGGATAGTGAGAATGTCTGTGTGTGTGGCGGGGTATTTACCACGTGGGCGCGAGCATGTGTTGAACGTACGAGCGCGCCTGTGTGTGAATGTAACGGTAGGTACGGTAACGGTAAGTAAGGTAGGTAACGGTAAGGTAGACGGTCGTAAAGAAAGTTCTATACGGGTAAGATAAAAATGGAGCTGACGTGCGAGCACAAAAGCATTCGCTACTTGCAATAGCCGGCCATGTTTTCTCATATTCGATTCAAGTTACCGATTCCGATTTGAGTCTCCGATTAAATCGCTTTATTAAATGGCTACATTTCACCAGTGAAAAGAGACCGTATGGACTTAACACAGACATGCGCGCAAGTGTAATAAATTACCTTACAGATTGGAATACAAACTAGCAGAGCACATGCATGTTACTATGGGCATGTTACTGGTCCGGCAGCCCCGGGCGCTACACGCGCACCACTCTCACACAACCATGGCAGCGACCAGAATTTGAAAAACGAAAACAAGGGTGCTAAATAGGGCAAAGGGTTACTAAGAGTCTTCATGTTATTTATTCCTTAAAACCGTAGTGAATCCATATATGAACTGAAAATCGGCGGTGGTATTATAATTGCTTTTAAAGAGGGTCAATTCGATTAAGTACGATAAAATAGCTTGTGAATTAATTAATAACTGCTCTGCGCACTTGTTTATATATCAATTGGGCAATGTTAGACACCGCTTGGAAGACGCATTGACCAAATTCAAGCAAGCGACTGCCTGCCAAGTTGCAAGCATGCTACTTATATTACAGCTAAATATACATATACGACATGAAAGTCTATGGGCAGATAGACGAGCATTCAGTGAAAAATAATCTAAATGCCCATGCAGGCAAATGTTGCCTAATTAAATAATGTAAGGCTGAATACATACCCTACACACATGTTTCAAATATTTGCTTTAACGTAAAACAAATAACAAATTTACGCGATACGAGGTTTTACGCGTTTTTTCATAAAACTGGAACAAAATACTTTACTTAAACGCTTTTATATCTTCAAAACAAGCTCAAGGTTGAAATCATGTTTGTATGCTAGCAAAAGCAGAATATTTCAACAATGCTGTTAGGAGGTTTGATGCTCTCTGGGTTATTGAATCTCTATGTCCTTGGCGTATAAACAAATTTTCCTTTGAATAAAATGTTTATGTTCAAGGTTCCATTTATTTCCACTTGGAGGGTGTAAAAGATGTCGTAGACTGCCAGTAAAGTATAACCTATAAATAGATTATGAGTAGCAAAGAGAGGCAATCGCAGAACCCTATAGCTAAAAAAATTTAAACGTAGTAAAAGTTATGCGAAGAAATCACACGACAGCGCTGCAAAGAATCATGTGATCATTGACCTTTAAATCAGATTTATACCTTGGTTAGAGGGAACAACAGCGTCTAGTGTTTGCTCGCTCACCGATCGCCCCTATGATCACCTCTCCTGGTTTTTATAAATGCTGTTACATGAAGGTTCTAAAGACACTTGCAAAATAGGACAATAAAGAAATTTACAGCGCGAACTCAATTTACAAGCAGCAAGAGTGGACGCATGCACACACGTTCACGCGCACAGACACGCACGCATGCACTTCTTTCCCTGGAAATGCGCCCTGTACCACAAAATCAAATCCTCTACGACAGTATCAGCTGATATCTCCCGGGGATGAAGTTACACCTGTGAAATTACACAAAGAAGCCTTCATTGCGGAAACTACTCAACCGCAAGCTTGTCTTTTGAACCCAGACGAAGAGGAGTGCTTTCATTCGTAGTGAAAGAAAGAATTCGACGAGATAAGACGAACCCATCCCTCATAAGACACATGCCGGCTACACAAAAGCCAGTAAGTGAAACAGTAAGCGATACTGCGAGCAAGAGAAACTAGATATATTATCTACAGTTACCATCTTAAAACAGGAGAGGCCAACAGCACTAAAGAGGAATTCAAAATGTCAAGATTATTCGATATATCGCCGTTCCATTTTCGTTGTACTAATATTTCCTACATTCATTTCTCCAACTAGGTCCAATTTATCGACAGAAGAGGCCACAAGTGC
>NW_014577519.1:126121-130309 GCF_000485595.1 Priapulus caudatus | reverse complement strand
GCGTGCGTGCGTGCGTGCGTGCGTGCGTGCGTGCGTGCGTGCATGCGTGCGTGCGTGCATGAGTGGGTGCGCGCCCCTCCGTCCGTCCGTGCGTGCGTGCGTGCGTGCGTGCATGCGTGGGTGCGCGCGTCCGTCCGTGCGTCCGTCCGGAGAGATACTTGAGAGGTATGTCACCTGCTAGCACATGCATGACGGGCATGTCACTTGCTAAGTGGACGTGTGTGGGGTGCTTGCAACGTGATAGCATAGGCGTTCTTACAAGCCACCTGCATGTAGTGTAGGCGGTTGCTGGTCGAATTTTGTTTATTTGACATATAGATCATATAGATCACTCGATGAAATCACGATTCTCGGTTAAGATGCTTAATCACCTGAACACAGGTGCCGCAGGAGGAGAAACAGATAGTGCAGATAATAGTATATAGATTGTCTCCAGAAATACATTATCTGGCTAGTTACACACATGAGTAAAACCGCTACGTCGTCTCTATCAGCTATTAGAAATATGACTGGTATTCTTAGAGGTGGCTATACTATGTCTTTGACCGGAAAGAAAATGGACGGGAGTGAGTGGAAACTACATGCTAGGCACGCGTAAATACTTCTATGAAACGTGTACAGTTTATCTAGCTATTTTCGCTAAATATATGCCTCTGCCGGTTTGATTATCTAGAAGAGTTATGATATCGTCGACGCCGTGACGAACCGAAACGCTGCTAGATTTTGTACCCGTAAACATGGTTCAAAACTTCAAACCTATACTTATCCATACCTATACCTATACTAGGCCTTTAGGTGATTGAAGCGTGTTTCTAAAATTCTACAGCTAGCTGCTATTGATTAGAATGTAAAAACACGTGTGGGTTTGCGCATGCTTTCGTACGTGCGTGTGCGCTGGTGCGTGCGTGCGTGCGCGTACGAATTTCATGACGGTACTGTAAGAGACATGTATCTGTTTATCTGTATATCTGTATATCTGTTTCTCCGTAACAACTTCATTTTATTCTCCTGCAGCCTTCCAAGCTATTCACACAGGTAAACGAAACTATTCGGGGTCATTCCTATGAAGGCCGCCGGTATCAGGTTTAGTCAATCCCGTCAAAATAACAGTCTGACCGTTTTCGTTAGTTCGTGAGATGTACTTTTAATTTCCTGACCATCACTTTAGTGTCCACTATCGTCTGCAGCACCCACCCCTGCCACCTAGAAGCAAACATACTTGGGAATATCTTCTACCTTGACATGCGTAGTCAAGGAGCTAGCAGGAAATGAGTGAAATTACAGGGTTCTTGTATTTCTCCGAATAATCAAACCGGCTGATGACCCATTTATCGCAAACATTACTACCGAAGAGCGGCGACTAGCTTTAATCTTCCGCGATTGGCTCTCAGCGCAATAATAAATTTACACTTAATGGTCAGCCCACCATGTGAATCGTTCTTTGATTTTGTAAAGCAGGCAATTAGAGCGTGAAACGATAACACGAGGTTTTTATAAAAAAATGATAGTTTTCATAGTGCTTATTTTTACCTGCTGTGGATTTATCTCACTATGATCATGCTGGCTCGATGTGCACTATTGGTATTCTATGTAGATGTTGGAAGACATACAGACTATATGCACAATAACACGAATTTATCTACATATTGTGATCTAAATGTGATGTTATTACAGCATGCCTAGTAATAAAGTTCTATGGTGTGTATACATATTGCAAGTTAGCCAGTAAAATGCGCGGTTTCATTAAAATTTTGTTAACACGCTGTTAACAGGTGTATAAATCAAACGCGCTGAAATTAATTAGCAGATTTGTGCGAATTCAATAATTACTGATCCAGTTAAGAGACACTAGTGAGTGGATAATCTTTAGCTGATTCTATCCTTTAGAGGTCGTATGCTTATGAACTCATTAGGGGAGATGTTTCACGTAATCACTGCAATTAATCAATCAACTGAATAGCACAAAAACGATGCTATTTCAGGTTCACATTGAAGCTGCCATCCTGCTATGCAACGCGTCGAACTACTTCCTGCTCAGTTTTAAATATCGCGTAATCACTACATTAACACATTACGCAATAACGCAGCCTCGGAGCGAATTAGGGTTTTCTGACAAATCGGCGTTGTCAGGTTTCAGACTGTAGCGCGAGAGAAACGCGTTTTGAGCGAACATGTTAAGAGTGCAGCAAGCGGACACACACTCTCGCGCGCGCGAAAATTATTATCGCACGTATACCACTCGAGATGAAAATGACAAAAGAGTTGACGGATGTTGCAGGGCTAGCAATTATGTGCGAAACGCATGCGTATGCCGGTCGTACAGTAATCGAGAAAATAATCGGGTTGGTGCCAGGCGCAGTCGTATACTCGTTAAATCTATGTACGTTTACGCTATGTGACAAGCAGTGTTGAACTGAATACGTGTATAGCCTGTTTTCACTCTGCCGCGGTAAAGCTCGTACGGCCGCGATATGTAATATATCCTGACTACACGGTTGCGTAGATCTCACAGGTAGTCTCACGATATACAGATATAATATTATGCTGCACTTCAGGTCAATCAAATCAACGATCTAACGATTTTACCGCCTAGAGAATCGATAGTTACCGCAATTTAACACACAATAAATACGAGTGTATGCCATTTAGTGAGGGCTTTGGCGATGAAAATGCATTTCCACTCAGACTTGCTATCACCTTCGTGCGTTCGTGGGCCAGGCAAACTTATTTGCTACAGTTAATTAGCCTACCCACACGAAATACAATACATCGCATGACCGACTGTGTTTCTATAGCTATAGCAAAATTTTAGGCTCGCCTGCACGCCAGGCAAACAGACAGAGCGATAATGATAGAATGCACGTATTCTGCGAAAACGATCAGAGATACACGGCTCTGGCCAATTTCTGAATATTCTGAGTAGCTAAGTAAACAGCCCGTCTTAGTGGCAGTCTGTTACTTGGTACGCCAGCCTGTAAGACTATGGCATGAACTAGACTATGACTGTGTAGAGCATGAACTTCGCCGAACGACTCGCTAAACGCGCGTAGCTTCCTCCACCCTGTACTAATAGGCGTATACATAGATCCCCAAGGGAATACAGCATCAGGTAGACATCATCAGAGCTAGAATAATTGGTTAACCATTACGTGGGTATACCTGTTACACACAGGTTAGCGACTATGTTCAAGCTTCGCTTTATCTTACATTGTGCGAACATGCCAGGTTAGATTATGTACGGAAAACGAGAGACTTTCTCGCAAACCCGCGCTCACTGCAAAGATTCCTCGTCAATAACGACATAATCCATATGTAGGCCTTACTCATTCTAGTCGTAAATCCAATCTAGAAACATGGCTGGGGACCTCGCACGGAAATGCACGTATATGGTGGTTTAATGATGTGCGCTAATAAATCTTAGCGACGTGAAAAAGCAACTTTAAAAAGACCATCAGCTAACTTTTTTTTTTTCGTTGCAAAAGTTTAGAAACACCTGCTGTTTAAAAAGGTCATTTCTGCGAGCCTTTCTACTGCGGTTTTTCGGAACTTGTTTTTAAAAAGCAGTTGCATTGTAAATCCTCTGAAAAAATATTGTCGCAATGAGGAAGTGAAACTTCATTGTGCGAAATACGTTTACATGAATTTACCTCCCGCCGATAATGCGCCAAAAATTCCCAGAGTGAACCGCACAGCGGTGCGAGTACGTGCCATTTAGCAAAGGTCTTGTTATGTTAATACGCTTCCCAGCGCTAACAGGTGTAAATGCATTGAACTAAACCAATGGCCGAGTAGTGCAAATGGAACAACAAAGGAAAATGTGAGAGCGGTCACATGTTGAGAGACCAAAGCTTGCCTCTGAGCACGAGCCCAGTCGATTTTGCTGACCGGAGAGGGGGGGGCGTGTGCGTGTGCGTGTGACACTGCAAACAACGGTCGTGATAACCTCGTGCAAATCGTAGTTTTGGTGTTGAATTTCATTTCGCAACACTGCCGACAGACACGCGTAGTTTTGTTTGATGTGCTGGTGTGTGTCTAACTGTCTGGCTGTCTACCTGTCTGTCTGCCTGTTTGTCGATCTGTCTGTCTGTTGGTCTGTCGGTCTGTTTGTCTGTCTGTCTGTCTGTCTGTCTGTCTGTCTTTGTCTGTCTGTCTGTCTGTCTGTCTGTCTGTCTGTCTGTCTGTCTGTCT
>NW_014577519.1:123381-125551 GCF_000485595.1 Priapulus caudatus | reverse complement strand
CTGTCTGTCTGTCTGTCTGTCTGTCTGTCTGTCTGTCTGTCTGTCTGTCTGTCTGTCTGTCTGTCTGTCTGTCTGTCTGTCTGTCTGTCTGTCGGTCTGTCTGTCTGTCTGTCTGTCTGTCTGTCTGTCTGTCGGTCTGTCGGTCTGTCTGTCTGTCTGTCTGTCTGTCTGTCTGTCTGTCTGTCTGTCTGTCTGTCTGTCTGTCTGTCTGTCTGTTTATCTGTCTGTCTGCCGGTCAGTCTGTGTGTGCGTGCGTGCATGCGCGCGTGTGTTTACTTCCTTATTCTGCACGCGTGCGCATTGCGAGTGTACACCAACACAACCGTGCACTGCCATAGTGAGCCAGAAAGAAACGCTGACTTTCGTGTCAGGAATCGTTTACGAATCAGTTTGACACGTTGCAATTTTACTGATGAGTAATGCGCACACGATTGGAAGTAAACTACGTTTTAACGGGTATGTCGAAATGTAGATCTAACCTACGAGTAGAAAATCGTGTCGCCTTCCAGTGCCACCATATGCATTACGTAGAAAAAATACATGGTATTAATGGTATAAAACTGTACGTTGCCTACAATACCTCGTGTGCATTTATGCACTAAATAATTGTTCCAAATTAAATGTACCGCGGCATGTACCTTGTGTATTTCACATGCGTGAGGCGGCACGGTAATTTTAACATTATTAACTTGAACTGAGAATGCTCAAACAAGATTTCTAGGCAATAGTTTAGGCGTCGGCAAAATGTGATAATCTTGCCGGGTTAAGATTCGCACATCATTTATAAACGTTCTACATATGCGCGCGCAGAAGGCAGCTCAGGGTTAGTGTGAGGTAACCTCCCTATGTAACCAAGCTGTCCCATTTCGCAGCGCAATCATACAGCGATCCATCAAGACGCTCGTTGTCGAACGAAGAACGAGTCAATCCAGGCGCGTTGCGTGTTATCGAGGGAGTAACGGTGTCAGAACGTTGTGCGCGCCAGGTGTGCGGGTTTTAATCCGATTGTCGCGAAGGTCATTTCATATTGCATTGTCTGCTCACTGAGGTATTTCGAGGACGCGCCGAATAAGGACATTATTAGATTATCGGGCACGCATTATCCGACGTCGTTTTATGCATCGGGGGCTTCCTTACGTTTTAAGCGCTAAATAGTAATACATAGCATGAAGATTTAAACTATTTGCTGAACGCTTTACTGAAATTGTAAGTGATCGGGGTGCGTAGTAAGGAACGAAACACAACCTTTTTTAACGTGTACAAATGCAGCATGCCAATGTGGGGCTTGTGCCACGCCTTTGTGGAAGTACTGCCATATAATAATAGCCGTAATCCTAGCTGTAGTACGACTAGACTGCTGTGCAACTAGATTGCAAGCATTCTGCAGCACTACAAACACTTGCATGTTGTTTACAATGGCTTTTACGGAACACAAGCGAAAAAGGAAAGTAGTTGGCTCTCTCGACAGCTGTTCAACGTTTGATCTAAAACTGGGTAAAAACTGAACAACTATTGAAGATCGAGTGAACGCCTAGACCGCAAGACGACGGCGGCCTCCTAATTCCACCACCGATGGAGCGGCAGCGGAACGAGTTGAAATAGTTACAGAGTGCCGCTACCACGTTATGCTGCACCCTGAATGGTTCTTATTTATCCTACGCGCAGGAGCATTCGCTTCCTTTACAAGGCGAATCCCTGGCCACGCCGTACCTGCAAATGATCACCTTGCTACCAGTCCATCCCTTCACGGATTTACATCGTCATAAGCTCCCACCCTCATAAGATCACCTTGCTACCAGTACATCTCCTCATAGCGCAACATTGCTCTTCACTCTGTTTGAACCTTCCATATGTGCACCACGTTGGGCAACCCTCGCCCTTGGCTGCCTGCTGCAATGGGGCGAGAACTCATCTCTACCCCTACAGTCGTACACACGCACACGCACGTACGCACGCACGGATACACGCACGCACTCACGCACACGCGTACATGGATGCACACACACACACACACACACACACACACACACACACACACACACACACGCGCGCACGGACGCACGCGCGCACGCACTTACTTGCTCAGCTCGGCGATGATGGGCGGAATCTCCTCGATCTTGTTACCGGATATGTTGAGTTCCTGTAGCGGCGTGCACTGGCAGATGGCGCT
>NW_014577519.1:118893-123356 GCF_000485595.1 Priapulus caudatus | reverse complement strand
CACAGCACGGGGGCGGTTTATACAAGCTGAGTCGTGGCTAGGTGTAAGTACTACGACGCGATGGTCGCGTACTGCTGTTGGGCTCCTACCTACAAACCTATTCTGAGTCTTCCTAACTATACTAAATCTGTCCTATTTGCGTGACGACACTCGTACGATCCATCTCTTTACCGTCACTGCAACGCAGGGAGAGAGCGGCGCGCCTCTGTGGAAACATGTACGTGCGAGTTACAACGCGCCACGTAAATCGCGTAGCTAGACGGGTAAAACCTTACGAGCATGGATAAGTCGCGGACGAGAGACGATCCCGCTAAACTCTACCGGCCACATGGGGAGCTAGCACGGCGAAGACGCGGAACTGGGTGGCACAAGGAGACTACTACATGGACGTCGACACGCGAACCGCAGTCTGTGCGGCGCGCTTCTCCAGAGCCGCGCAGCGCACCAAACACACACACACACAGCACCCTGCTGTTCGAGGCGCAGACTTTAGACAGATAGCTGGACAGCACTTACCACCAACCACACCACATCGCCACACACACGCCCACCACACACACTACAGACACCATGCACACCCCGTTTATGACACGCACGCCACGCATACGTACATCGAAGCGCACACACATTTATACGCCTGCGCACACACACACACACACACACACACGCACGGACGCACGCGCGCACGCACTTACTTGCTCAGCTCGGCGATGATGGGCGGAATCTCCTCGATCTTGTTACCGGAGATGTTGAGTTCCTGTAGCGGCGTACACTGGCAGATGGCGCTGGGGAACGTGTACAGGTCGTTGTCGGACATGTTGAGCGTGTGCAGATTCTGAAAGCTCGGAAGGTCGTCCACCCAGCCTGCGCGAGCCGACCACCCGAGAAACGAGCATTGTCGTGAGATAGAGAGCGAGAAGGGCGAGCGTGTTGTGAGTAGCGCGATTTTTAACCGGAGGAGAGAGCCGGAGGATAGAACTCAATGTTGTTTCACGTCGTAGACCTTGCGCGTTCAATTCTGACGATAGCTACCAAACATAATATTTCATATCATATGTAGTAATTCATTCAATCGCTGCTTTACTTCGTCGATGTATCGCGTTCAATTCTCACGATATAGCTACTAAACATAATATTCCATATATAGTAATAATATAATATTATATAGTGGCTCATTCACGATAAACAATTAAGTTTTCACAAAATATATAGATAAATTGATAAATAACGCGAAATAATTTCTGTTAGAGATTCTAGAGATTCTAACTCAGATGTTCGATATATTAATGTATCTCTCAACACCCCTTAATCCACACAGGCTAATTATCTAGGCCCCTTACAAGTTTAATAGTCTGCGGTTAGCACACCATTTATAAAGACCCTTTCTTAGTTTTCCACTATCTTTTCACTTTTTGTTAGGCAACCCACATAAACACTATATATAGCGTATGACCATTGTATAGATGTGGCGAAAAGGGCGGCATAGCCTAAATTCACACGCGGAACTTTACAATTGCAAATCACGCCAGAGAAGAACTGCGACGCTGCACAGCGGGTGAAACCGCCATACGTTGACACACATGCGAGGTTGCTACTGTTGCTGTAGCACGTTGCACCTAACCGGGCAACCAGCGTGCAAACGCACATAGCCCGAGGAAAGGGGCCACAGCGGGATCCCAAAGGGGGTCGATGGGGGTAGAGTGAATCACGAGGGCCCTAGCTACGTTCTCAATAGGAGTGAGTAAAACTCCAGACATCCCTCACTTCACTTACATCGCCACACACATCGCAGCCATGACAGCTCTAGCATGCACGTAACATACACGTAAGCGCACCCTGCAGCAACCGTGCGCAGCAACGAACGTCATCACCATAGAAATGTATAGAGAGACCTTCGATGTTAGTCTAATAGTATATGAGTTTATTAGTATATTAGCATAACTAGTATATTATTTCTCTTGTGATCACCTATCGTGTAGATGTCTTCCTCGATCGGTCTTTCCTTGAGCGCGTTGTGTCGCAGGTTGAGTCGCGACAGCCTGTCATTGACAAAAAGGTTCTCGGGGATATACTCCAGGTGGTTGTTGGACAGGTCGGCTAGGTTGGGCTGCTTCGCCACCGCCTGCAAGCAGCGTAAGCAAGAAATCTATAACTAAAACTAGAGCACTCGGAGAGCACAGACCTCCGCCAAGGCAGCTGTATTCTCTCAATGTGAATTTTTATTATTAATTAATTCATTAATTAAGTGGAAAATTAATTAATTAATTAATTAATTAATTGGATCCGGATTAGTGCGAGCGTGCAGGTAGGGGAGGACTGTGGTTGCCCTTTAGCCTGTGTTTGTAAGTCTACAGCCAGCGCACCTAGCGGAAGTGAACTGAAACGTGCATGGTAACACACACACACACAAACCAACACTCAATGGCACGCCGGTGAAAACATAACCTCCGCCACGCCCCTGGCGGAGGTAAAAATAGCATTTGCGATATAAGCGTCTTATGAGACAAGAAATCGCTATCTCATCGCACTTAATAAATAAACCACAAATGTGTTATATTTAGATGCAGCATCTTAAGCGGGAAAATTACGGTTTCTTTGAGGTTTAAATTACTTATGAGTCGCTAGACCCCTAATTGCGTCTCATACTTGGCGTTTCAGATAGTCGATATTATACGGCGTGTCAAGTTGGTTTTATTAGACACACTGACAACGTTGCGGAAATCGTTTATATGTATAAATACACCGCTGCATAAACGAACAGAAATATGGACAACTCGGTGTTAGTTCTGTTGATTCAATATCGATATGGGATATCGTTGGAGGTATGAACGCAAAGTAATCAAAAATTTCACTAGCAAATTGATTTTTTCGCAAGCCGGAACTCAATCTGCTTTCGAAGCGTGGTTTTATTCGTATGCGCGGGGGCGTGCGGTTTGTAGAACATGACCGTAAACACTAAATTAAACATGTGAACGTCGCTCGGTGGGACACTCGTTAGGCTTATAACTCGGGGAATCTCCGCATGCGTCGTGGGACTGCGTATAACACCGCCTATATTACATACACATACCTGACAGCCGGTGCTATCTATCCACATTCGTGAATTTTGTCTGTACACGTCACGAAATCTCACATCCTGCGCGCCAATCACGAAGAGGTAGATCCCCATTAGGAAGTCGGATACTGTAATCAGAATTCATTAACACATAATTAGTAAGCTTGCGTTATTCGGAGGATAATCGCGGCGCACAGCAAAATATCTCAGCTTTAATTGATAATATTATTCTAATCTATATTATCTATCTATACTATCGATCTTTTCTAATGTCAATGGTAACTATAAATATCAATAAAACCGCCAATTAAATCATATACTATAAACTGTCAGAGTGTATTGCGTCATATAAACAGATTAATTTAGGGTTCGAGTACTATATATGCATGGGAGTCGAAATATGCGCGCTAGGTCGAACGGCAAAACAACACGTACGACACAAGTTCTTTATGAAGAGGGAATGTATGCGGTTCTCTCCACGCATTAACGTCCTCCCTAGTCCGACCGTAAGGTTGCCAAGACACGTAATCAACGCCATCACCCACACGCAGATACGCAGCACGTGATTGGCTAATAGCTGTTCGAACGTAGATATGCCGTCGGTGAGTGGCCGACACACCTTTGCGTGCGGCACGTAAGAACAATACTGAAAGTCCCTGAAATATCTGGCAGGGGAAAACAAAGCAAATTGTCGAAGTAAACACAGATGATCCGTCGGTGCGTTTTATTTAACGACAATGGAGATTGATTCGGAACGAAATTCGAACGTTATTTTTTTTATTAAAGTACGCGTGATAAGCACAATTCCGTTTGAAATGTAAAATGGAAGGTCTAATTAAAAATTTCACGTATGACGACACTGGTAAATACGTACACGAAATGAAGATGTGTCAAGTTGCGAAACATATCTTCGCTAATGTTGCGCAGCCGAATGCCCGTCAGGTTTCTGAATCAATAACACATATTTACATATTGGATTTTCTAGGTCATACAACTAGTCGATACAATTAGTCGATACAACTAGTTGAAAATACCACAATTGAATGTGGTGTATTGAATGTGGTATATTATGTATATTTATGTGGTATATTTATGTATATACAATCTGGTATATTACCATACAATCAATAATAAAACCTAGGATTTCCGGGTCAACACTTCAAATGACGGACGTCCCATTGATTAAGCAGAGGAAAATGTTAGCCTTCATAATTACATTATTAAATCATATGGATAACGCAAGCATAGCGATGTGGCACACTCACAGAGACTCTATGTTCTTAAGCGCTGTGAAGACGTCATGCGGCATATCGGTAAACGGATTATAAGACAGTTGCCTGCAGTAAAAAACGTACAGAAGTTAGTAAGTACAGGAAATAGTGTTATATATATGTAATACATGTATATA
>NW_014577519.1:101513-118883 GCF_000485595.1 Priapulus caudatus | reverse complement strand
CACACACACACATACACACACACACACATACACACACACACACATACACACACACACGACTTACACCATCAAGCACACCATGTAGCAAAGATACAACGAGTAGTAGCATCAACAATGCCATTTCCTGATACTGACGGCAACAAATGTTGACATTTGCTCATATTTTACGTTCAGAACGAAGGCTAATATCGAAGACTAAGACGAAGGCTAATATACAAATTTCTCCAATGAGAGCAGATAGCGTATATGGTTTCTGATGACGGCGGACACTCATCGTGCTGCGTCATGAGGTGGCTCACAGCGGGGAATTTACTGAGCTTGTGCAACAAAAGCTACTATCAACGGAAAGATGGCCAACGAAATGACATAATCGACTTTCCATCAGAGCAGCTGCTGCTCGCGTGCTGAACAAAACACTACAACTCTTCATGAGAGCATCATATTTCCTGCAAATATTGCACCATCATATGACAACATTTTAATACCTGTGTACGCACCCGTGTATGTGTAGGTGCGCGCGTGTGTGCGTGTGTGTGTATATGTGCACGTCCACGCGTGTGGGAATGGTCACCATGAGAGCCGATAGTCACTGTATCGAAGTTGATCTAATTTGCCGCCGCTACGCGTAATAAACGTAACCTAGAAACTATCCACTGCTCAACCACACACTGCATCCAAGATGTCCAACGCACCTTTGTAATTTTGCGAAGCCATTTAGACAGGTCCGAGTCGTTGGGAAACGACAGGTAGATGGTGCGACCCGCCTGCAGAGCAGATGTAAGCCTCAGACAACGGCTATGGTTCTTGAATTTCACTTCTTCCACCCTACCCTTCGCCAGCAATAGTGCCTGTGGCGTGCCCTTTTTCTCTGCTCCTGGTGAGAAATAAAAATTCATTAGCATAATGATATGCAGCACTACCACTAAGTAATTTTGAATATTTGTTCGTGTCGCCCTTAAATCTTTAACTTGTTTTAATAAAATTGTTTTGACAGTGTTTTGATAGATGAACGGACAATAAATGTCAAATTAGTGCTTAATAACACGTCAATGTCGACAAAAATCAAACGCGAAATTGAAAGTGTGAGTTCTTTTCCTGTAATGTTAAACAACAGAATAGGCCATGGTTATTTTAATTGATGGGTTTTTAGTTCTACTCGTACATCAGAACTGTCGGCAAACTGCATTAAATCATAGTTAATAGAGTTCATTTCTCATCCTCGCATTTAAAATCTATTTTATTACGTTGATTCGTATCCCCCGGCAATGCAGATATATATATATATCTAATTTTACACGACAACAGCATGAATTTTGATATCATGTGTGCCATAGCTGCTATACCCTATGGCTGTTTTCTTACATACTTCGTAAAACAGAGCCAACAATAGCTAGGTAGAGTGTATCATTCAGCAAGAACTGCACGCGAGCTCGGGGACACAAGCCCATGCTGTGTAGACGTATACACACACATCCCAGTGGCATTGACCTGTGGCATACATCTATAAACGGGCCGCTACATATTGAGCAGCACACACGCGGGCACTAACGTGAGTGTATGCATGCAGTGCACTCAGTGCAACTGTACGCGTGCAGTTAACAAATGTACAATTCAGTTTCATTAAGGGTTTTGCCAGTTCATTCAATATACGCATGAACACGTTTAGAGCAGCATATTGCCACATATATAGATTAGAGGATACATTCAGCCAGGATAATATACCTTCTAAAGATATCTGAAAGGTCTAAAAACGATACGAAAAGATCGTAAAGATGTATATGTACAAACCTCTCTATGCGCTTGGATATTATTTTAATTTTTATTAATTTACTTATTTATTAATTAAGATACTTAATACTATAGATTAACTCAATCCTTGATATTTGTTTACGTTGGAAACAGTCATCTATTTGTGGCATGGGTATTTTCCTTTCGCTCTCAACTATCCGCACACCTGACTCAACATCCTGTGTAGCTCCAGGCAAATAACAGGGTACGAAATCACATTCAGAAATTATCCAAACTCGTATACTTGTATCAAAAAACCAGTTTGCACAATTAGTCCGGACAACTAGAAATTGGCTTGTCCGCTAGTCGTCATGGACACGTGCATTTACTGCCTACGACTGTAATGCAAACATCATTTAGGTAAGGCAATGACACCTTTAAGATCTGCGTTTTCTAGAGACTAGATTGGTGCTCAATACATCAATGTGCTCTAGATACAGTTCTAGGTGTCGACTTTTACCTATAGTAACGATGTGTAAGCACCGGTCATTTCCTGCACATTTCAGTAAACGTCTCAAAAAGCGCAATCTAGGCGCGATAGTCCTACAATATACTGCTACATTTAAAACGTGTTAACAAAGCCTTCATTTGTTAATTCAATTACACTCTTAGTCAAACAAATTAGTCGTAGACAATACAATTAGTAGACAAAAAAATGAAAATGTTGTCTGATTTAGCTGTACCGATTTTATCTAATTTCAGATTAATCCTCCGCACTTCAATATGGAATTTCCCTACGACATTTAACAAGGGATATTATACACGGACATGATTAGGCAACATGTACCTGGATATATAAGGACTCTGGTTCCAGAGACGACAACCAGCCGTTTGACCCATTGATGGAACACCTTGCCCTTTCTGACGTATAGCTGGGCCGACAGCATGCGTCTTGAGAATGTGCCGTCCTGAATAGGTTTTCCTGTCGTGGTGATATGAAATGGAGAGATACATGAGCAAAAATGAACTTACACGACTTATGCCTGGAGTTCTACGAATAATTGAACAATATCATTCACTCTTCATATCCCCTGGAGGTCGCCCATCCGCCAATAGTTGACGAGATTATTGACTTGGTCGGAAGCAGTGCTGTGTGTTTGAATGCAACTTTAAAATTTAATCATCACGTATATTATCATGCACGGATTTTGCTCGCGACGTACCGGCGTAAAACCGTATGAGGTAGCCGAGCTCCTTGCTCTGTCCGACCTCCTGTATTCTGCAGATGTCTGAGTAGCCTATCTTCGACAGGTACTCGTTCTGCAGCGCCAGCGGGTGGTCGTACGGCTCCAGCCGACGTATTACGTCGCCGTTGTACTGCAGATGCAGCGCGTTGCTCTGAATGCCTAGCTTTAGGCAGATCTGATGGCACGTGGTGCCGAGCGAGCAGGGCAGACAGCGCGACTTCATCGCGTGCGAGTTTGGATCGTAGACGCGCATGAAGCCGTGGTTCGTGTCGCCCAGCCAGCCATCCATCTCCAGCAGCTTCTCCGGCGGCTGCGAGCGCGAGAAGGACGACGAGCTGCTGCTGCTCGCCACCGGTGACCGGTCCCTGTCGTCCGAGTGACTCTCGCTGACGTCGCAGCTATCGTCATCGTCGAACAGCATGCGCTGCGCGGGAGAGCGGCCGCCAGAGCTGCGGTTCCGCGTGTCGACGTCCATGAATTCCTTCCACCAGTTCTGCGTCTTCGCCGTGTAGCTCGCCACCGAGTAGTTTGAGCGGATCGTCTCTCGTCCGAACTTATCCATGCTCGTAAGGTTTTACCGTGTAACTCGCACGTACATGTTCACAAGAGGCGCGCGCTCTCTCCCTGCGTGCAGTACGGTAAAGGATGTACTGGATCGTACGAGTGGTCGTCACGCAAATTAGACAGATTTAGGTATAGTTAGGAGGAGCTAGAATAGGTTATGTAGGTAGGAGCATAGCAGTAGCGACCACCGGTTTAGTACTTTACACTAGCACGACTCAGCATAACCGCCACGCTGGCATGCTGTGACTCTCGTACAACAAGCTCGGATTAGTTATGAGTTCGTTGTTGTTTGAGTGTAGATATCCGCGACTCTAGTCACTATACTGTGCCTTCACACGCGGACACGCCAACACGGGGTGACAGGGTCTAGACAAACGCTAGAGACGTCGTCGCGGCACGGCACTGAGAGAGTTGAAATCCTGTTTTGGTTCTGATAAAGTATCCACGGCCAGCAGCAAGCTATCACAGCACATCCGCCTAAGCTAACGCACGCTCCAGCGCACTAGCACACCTCCGTGTCCTACAGCTAGCTGACTGGTAACTCCGTGAAAGTTGTGGATGGCACATAACCTGTTACGCGATACGCTCGGGCGGCTTGGTGGAGATTTCTTCAGTTGCGGACGAATGCGTATCGACACTAGCGCCGCCACTGATCACTCCGCACCGTCGACGTTCTCCAGACTTATCCAAGTTCTACACAAAGACGTAGCCGCTATAGACTAAACAAAATACAATATGAAAGTGAAGCTGACATCGTAACGAGAACCTAAAGCTCTAAGGAGCTGTCCCCGCGTTCATACCATTGTATCAGACGACGCGTGTCGACATTTGCTCACCAGTCTTACAAAAACGATTTTATTATCTAAAATCTAAGGGCTATGCCTCGATTTTTTATTAGGGAAAATTTAGATTTCAGATGCGTAAAAACTTCTTTTATTATCATTTTCTATCGAGGAATCCATCCAGTTTCGTACCTTGCTCGACATTTGCTCACCAGTCTTACAGAAACGATTTTATTATCTAAAATCTATGGGCTATGCCTCGATTTTTTATTGGGGAAAATTTTGATTTTAGATGCGTAAAACTTCGTTTATTATCATTTTCTATCGAGAAATCCATCCAGTTTCGTACCTAAATTGATTATTATGGTACATTTTTTTGGACTTTTTTTCCTGGATACATTATTTGGACTAGCACGGATATGCACTAGCGTATGGCATACAAAAACCTACGAACAGCTGGAATAAATAAACTTATTCTTCACTTTTTATGATGGTTCCTTCTTATCGGTTTTAATCGATAATCGGTTGATCATTCAATTGTAGAGGTAACCGATTACGCGATTGTGTATTCAATTGTCATTGCGAAGATCAGCTGTGCCTGAGACCTACGCATGGTACCAAGAGCTAATAATCCCTTAGGTATTATTAGCTCTTGATGGTACGCAGTGAACCCTAACGCCGCGGACGCGCCTTTAAGCTGTACCGCTTGTTTTACAAACACGGCTGCTCCCCGCGCGCTGTGCTTGCCGTAATTTGTAGGTAAATTAGCCTGAGTTAATTGACTGGTTTCTACACATTCCTTGTATTTGTTAGTACAAATGGGTGTTCAGCACTTCCCTTTAAAGCTAAGGGATTGACCTTTGCTTTGAGGTTGCACATGTAATAATACCGCGCGTTACGACAACCCTGATTACGCAAATTCCCTTATACGTAATTTGTGAATTATAACCACTTTACTCGCGATACGTAACGAATATTCACTCTCGTGTAATTTCTTTGAAATGGATGGCTGGGGTTTTTTACTCACAACGTGGCCTGTTCAGTCGCCGCAAATTGAATGTATGCCGCGTCTGGCGGATCATCTTTGATACGAATAACATACCGCTTTGTCAGATTACAACCTTTGGTGCCACCCCTGTCAGCTAGTAATAGTGCGCCTCCCTCTCCCTCCCCGTAAATCTAATTTTGAACTCTTATTCCCCTCCCAGTATTATCATGATAATATGTTACATCAGTAAATAATCAATATACGCGTAAAAAATTTCTTGCATTCATATTTGTCATTCTAGTGACTATTTTAGTTGAAGGATTTTCTCTGGAACGCATCGGCGTTTCTATAATGGCGCCAATAGCAAAACGTGATTCACCTTACAAACATTAACGATGCGTTTTTTCCGGAGCGCATTACTTATGTAATGTGGGGTATTACTGTATATGAAGCTCTGCGCGCGAAATCTCACAGCAATTTATTATCAATCATCATCATTATCTTTTATGAAGAGTACGAATTCTGCAGGTTCACATCAATGACGATGAAATATCAGACGAGGTGGGAAAAACTTGGAGCACATGCAACGCTTCACATGCACGAACGCACACACGCATTCACGTGTCTACTGAGCAACCTTCGGCTGAGAAATCGCCATAGAACCATCAGCCGATCGAATAATTTAATCGGTGGGTGAGGATGCCTAGATCCTCTCGAACCGCGATCACCTATATACTCATCGGATTTAAATCCTTTTCATTAGCGATGTTTTCTCGGAACGCTGTGCATAGAATGATTGCTATCGCATATTATATTCCGTTGGTTCTGACTACTCGTGCTCCAACGAACTCGCTCAGCCCCAGCTGGAGTCCAATCAAAGTGAACGTATACACTCGGTAAAGAGCAAAGTAGCTCTTTCAACATGATGGGATTAAAGTTACGTGATTAAGTTTCTCGCGAAAGTTACACAAAGGCGCCGCAGTATGCTGATATGCTTTTCATAATGATTACGCAAATTTACCGATGGGTACCACGAATGCGCGCAGAAAAATGGCATTCAGAATTTCAAATCCTTTTATCTCCATAACCGCGTCGAGGGCAGCTAGCATAATCAGAGACCTTATACATCCCCGTAAAAAGCTGCACTTGATATGAGACCGTAAAAATTGCATACAGTCTTTGACATAATTAAAACCCACGTGCACAATGAAGCGGCAGGATCACCCGGCCGCAAACGAAATAAAACGATAAGTTTCATCATATAATTGCATCAGGAATGATTAATAATAAATTATTATTATTAATTATTAATTATTATTATTAATTATTAATTATTATTATTAATTATTAATTATTATTATTAATAGATTATATATTATTATTCACTACTGATTGCATGTATTATTATGCATTATTAAATATTATTAATAGATTATCTATTATTATTCAATACATAGCCACGAATTTCGCAACATTACATAATTTGTTTAGCTTCAATATCGTCCGTATTTGCCGAGCTCACGTTATCTATTGCGTTAGTTAGTTATATCCCGGTAGCCAGACATTGCGTGACACTAATGTCTACACATTACGCGATAAGCGATCAAGTGACGATTTATATTATGGGAATTTTTATGTCCGACGTACGAGGTGGATGTCGATGTTATTCAAACCACGAGACAATTTACGAAAAACGAGGATTCGCGATGATAGACCTAAACGCATATTTATTTATATACAACATGAGTTATATATAGTGTTATGATATAAATTGATCTAACAGAATAATACTCATATTTATTTTTATACGAAATGAGTTATATATAGTGTTATGATATAAAATGATCTAAGATAATGATACGCTTATTTATATATACGAAATTAGTTACGTATGATGCTATGATATAAGGCAATGGTATAAGTTATATGTGATATGACTAAGGCATAGCACGATATTCACTTTCTTGAAATTAGCAGCATATGACCAGACGAAAGTAGTTTTTCTAAGTTTTGCCGTAAGGTTGTATTGTATTGCCGTTTATATCTGCCATAATTTATTGTTCACATTGTCTATACTCGTGTAATTAATTTAAAGGCTTTTTAGACTATTCGTAAGCTTCCAATGAACGCCCGTGATACTGGAATGAATTCTTAATTACTCCAGCCATCAACTTGTATCAAAACTGGTCAATCTTTTCCTTAAGGATTCTACTCTAAGCATCTTGCGTACGTATAGCCTAACTCGGCGTTCCAGTCCTGTCACCATATAGCTACAAAGGGGTTCATCACATATCACACACGGGCACAAATCGGGATGGAGAGGTTTGTGCATTTATCCGTGTGTAGAATGCACGCTGGCTAACTATAACCGATAACACGTATGAACAGTCGAAGCTCGGAATCCGTTAAAAGGGCTGTAGACTGCGTCACATGTGCCATATGCCACGAATCACGGCGGCTATACATCGTTGATATTTACCATGGCTTAGCAAAACTATACAGCATCAACATTTAATAAGCAAAACTACGGCGCCATATCTGTGTTTTACGATGAAGTTTGTCCGTTTAGTTGCTTAGTTGTTCACAATGAACAAACAAACAACAACAACAAAACAAACAAAACAAAAAACACAACAAACAAACAAACCCACATTTTTATCCATATAGATTTTGACAATTCTTGGCACAAATAGATGTCGCGTATCGCAAATGTTCTTCTGCTGCTTATTTCTTCCGATTCATTAAAGACATGCACCACAACAGTACTATATTTAGGATAAATGAATTTTTCGAGGGTGAAGAAAGGAATGTTGTACGGCATTTGGCTAGTAGCTAGGTAGAAATGAGTTGCACTTTATTTTTACTAGCGGATGGATCTATAGGAGTGACTATAGGCCATCACATATATGGGTGCGTTGCATCGCAGACTGCTGTTGATTTGATTTGATGGGACTATGGGCTTGTGACGTGGCGTGTGGCTGCTTCGAGCACAACGAAGTTAGAAGTACTATTTTACTATTATAGATAAGTGCTATAGGCTTGCTCACAATCCTCATCGAATCGTTTAGGTTTCTATAGTGGTATAGGACCACGAACACGCAGGCTAATTCTCCGGTCTGCGTCCGCTCTACCTCACACAGAGAGACATCGGGCCGGTAGAAACATAGGCTCTACGAGGACGGTTGTGTGTAAGCAAGCCAATAGTAATGCAACCCAGTCGTCTCTGATTTGATTTTTAAGATTTGATTTTGATTTGACAAACCAAAGTTTGTTTTAATAACAACGCCCGTGCTTATGAAAGCACCTCGCCTGCATGCCCTCATCCCACGGGCAGCGCCACAGGCACTTGGAACGTCTCAATAATAAAAAAAGTTAAATAAACACGAGATGTATTTACTACCAAAGTCTTAATGTTTCTCTACTCTCTTTCGCCTATTATTACCGGTAATTTACTGTAAATGCCATTCAAATGCTCCTCTGCAACACATGAGTACACCGCACGCACGCCGCTGTGCACAAACAACAAGAATATAGAGTTAGATTAGTAAATACATTTCGTGTTTATTTACCTTTTTTAAACGTTTCAAGTACCTGTGGGTAGCGCTGGGCGAAAGGCAACGGAACTTCTTAACACTCAGCTCCCTGCCGAGGCGGGCCTTCGTGGATTTCCGAAGCTGGGTGTTTTCAAACTCTCATCGTTATCAACTGTCATGCAGTACAGGTATGGAACGCCAATTCACGGCTATTATCCTTGCTCATGGCGTTCTAACCTGCTAGAAGGTAACACGCTGCAGGAGCTTTCCCACGGAGGAGAATCTGGGAAGCGTGACGGCTTAACGTGTGAGATTGCAATGGAAATCTGGTGTGTGTGTGTGTGTGTGTGTGGTTGCGTGTGCGTGTGCGTGTGCGTGTGTGTGTGTGCGTGCGCGCGCGTGTGTGTGTGTGTGGCGGACGCATGGGCGCGTAAGCCCTATGAGTAGAGCCTAGAACGTAGAGCCGTAGAACGTAGAGCCGAGAACGTAGAGCCTAGAACGTAGAGCCTATAACGTCATGCCGCGGTTGCTTTAAAAGAAATTCGCCGCGTGTGCTGTGGTCGTTAACCGCCCTCTGTAGGACCTTCTCTGAGAACGAACACAGACTGTGGCTGCTTAACCGCACCGTGTGTAAAAATAATTTGTGGTGATCGACAAAAACGTAACTACAAATATAATACGACGGAGAGTTTATTTTAGCACACTGCAAATATATAGCATTTATCCTGAGTAATAGAATTAAGAACTCTGCGGTTCTCACAAGTCGAACAATGTGGGGCAAGTTAATAATCGATAAAAATCATATTTCCAAATAATTCTTTGAAAATAATAATTTTTGACTTTGCACGTATAAATCCGTATACATGTGTTTAAATGGACATATTGCAATTCCACAGGGCATCCTGTTTCCTAAATGTTGGCCCTTTTGATTTACAGATATCGAGACGCATGCCATAAATAGCGTTTTAAAGTTGCTAATACCTTGATAAGACTGTCGCGTATAAAGTTTTTTTGGGGGAATAAATGTGTTTATTCGGCCTATTTCCACGTCACTATTTGAAATCGCGGCGAAAGCCAATTTTCGAGTTTTATTTACTTTGAACCATAATAGACACTTTTACAGTTTTCCCTTTTCAAGCCGAGTATTTTCTTTATAGTTAAACCTGTTATATAATGTACTTTTATTGCTCGAAACGAAGACCTCCGAGAGCGGGTCAATAAAAAAAAACGCAGAAGATATGGGTTTTGGTCGGGCACACCTTAGAACCATCCAGTAACGCAAGCAGTTAAGCATAAATCTCAAAGCCACCGGGAAAGGGAACCTGCATGTGAAGACCCACGAATAGTTAAAGAAGACCCGTGCGTGAGGTCTTAACGAAGACATTGTGATTATAGTAACAAAATTTTATAAGGCGCGCGTACGTCGTATTGCAATTGTAAATAGCTATAATATATAGTATATAGTATATATATATTATATATATATTATATATTATATATTATATTGCATTAATATTTATAAATATGTCGTCAGAGATAACACGACCGACCTTACGTATAAACGGATGGAACGTTCCGCAGACAGGACGCATTAATGGTCACATTGGCAACGTGAAATAACTCTAGAAATTAAAATGTCTGCAAACCCAGCGCTTGAACGATTATTGTCCACTGCTACATTAGGCCACTCTCAGTCACGCTCCGATTCTTCCCCAAAGTCCGTGCGTTGCGCCCGTTGCTGTGGGCAAACTCGTCGTACACGGAGCATGCGTAAAGCTGCGTCGTCTAATAACGGCTCGAATGCTGTGAGCTGCGGTCGCACACAGCCGCCGCTCGAGCACAAACAGGTAGCTCGCCTGCCGTACTCTTGCAGCAGCCGCGGCGCGAATGCATATATGTGATTATAAGATGTTATTCGTAGTGACACGGTGTCCAGCCGCTGCATGCATGGGCACTTCGGCTTCCCTCCGCAGAGTGGCGCCGTTGTTCTCATTTCGAGTGTGAAGCCGAGCGGACATGTGTTTGTCTCCGGCTCGTATGACACCATTAGCGGGTACGTATACCTAATGCACGAACCTACTGCAAACAGCAGCCGTGGGCGGCGCGCCTTACGCCGACGCTTCTCGTGTGTATGCCTCACCCGCGAGCTTATACGTGCTTGCGTATAGAAGGCAGAAGAAAGACGGCCATCGGCGGCACAGTGCGCTTAATCGTCGGATGAAGTTATCGGGAATTCGTCGTCTGAAAGGAAGCAACACGGAAGGTAATCATGCGGCCTGCCGTACGACACCTCCGCAAGCCATCATCACCTAGGGGGCGATTTCACAACACGTGCGGCGAGGGCGGAGTAGGCAGACGTGCGTCTGCCGACAGCTCTAGAGAGACGGTCGTCCGCGCACAGTGCGCCGACACAGACGACCAATACGTCGCACGCGCGGCGTGACGCGTGCCGGTCATCTTACGTGATCGCTAATTTGTCGCCAGAGCTTTTAATTGGCGCGTGAAATTCACAACAGGATGCGCAGAACGTACGCGCGCGCCCTGTCTGCAGGCGACCTCCGTGTGCCTCAGAGCAAGCGTCGACGACACACGCGCAGATTGTCGCGTCACGGCAGGCGTCTGCGGTTGGGATGAACGCATAACATCTGCGTAGCATACTTGTACCCATCAGGTAAGGAAGGATGCACGTATACGCGCGAGGTAAACGCGTAAAGATATAGTAAGAGATCGACTTGCATCGATGTCACACTCATTGCTTATAGCCGACAGCTCCCCGCCTGTACGTATGTACGCGCGGCGCTGCCGAAACTAATTAAGCAATTAAAACGTCACGTTCGTGCTTCGCGCATGAAACTTGCTCCATCAAAGTGTTTCTTTGGCAACTGAACACGACAATCTGGCTTACAATATGCCGTGCGTTTGTTAGTAGCAGCAGCGAAGCCATAATCCCACACGGATTGCACTTGCACAATGTCATGCAACCCACGTTAGAGATCGCTGCGTCACTGTGTGGTCTGTCTGTACACTGTGACGCCGCTGCACCATCGATATAGTAGCCAGCGATGAACTCGCACAATAACGGGTAGGATTCTGTTACCGCGGCTGCATAAATAACACCGCATCGCACCATTTGTGGATATACGGAAAGCATGATTTCGTCTGTTCTTCTACTGAGTGGATATCACAAGAAACACTGTTTTACCGACAATCACTATTGTGTTGTGACGTGCATGTAAGAGCACATGCATTTTCACGCCGAATTCAATAGCTTCACGCCAGACACTACGCGTTCCACCTAGTGAGAAAGTTTGCAATCATGTTTAGCACGCCAATAGTGACAACCGTTCGAAACTTCGCCCAACGCGACAGTCATCATCATCATCCTCATCCCCACTCACAACATCATCATCATGGTCCCCGACATGGTATCTTTAGTGGCGCGAATAGTCCCAGCACGAGCCCCCGCAGTAAAAACAGTCCTATCTCACCGAGGGAAGAGAAAGTTGAGAAGGGGGATTACAGTATGGGAGACCCTCCTTCCTGGGTGCGCTCGCTAACGCCCGTCCGCGGCACCGTCACTCCCGTCAGCGACGCCGACCTGGATAGCGGGATCATTCCAGCCGGAGCCAGGGCTACACGGCCGTCGACCGCTGCCAGCCGCTGCACTACGAGAGATAACAGTAACGACGATGCTTGGGGTACGTGATTACTTTATTGATTTTTTTCGTGTGTTATTATATAGTTGTCATGTATATTTGTATCGCGACCTACGTGGCACACATAATTCCCGTGGTGGCACTTGCGTGTCAGCATCGTATATTTATTTATCTCCTTGCATGCGCTATATACGCGTGTAATCGTAAATATCGTGACGCTGAGCGAGGTTTTGTGAGACATTAGTCGGTTTTAGACAGATAAAGGTTTACCTTAGATATTTGCGCAGCTGTGAACTGCATGCGTCGGTTTAAAGGTAAGGCGTGGATTATTCCGCTACGACTTATAGCGTGAGTACTACGATTTATTTAGGACAATTTCTAATCAGATCGCGAAGAACATACATTTAAAGGTAAGCATACATCGTAAAAGAGATTCTCATGACATATGATCACGTAAACTAAGGGCTGTAGAAAAACAACAATGACAACCAGGATTGACAGTGTAACGTCAACGGTTGTCGGACCGGTCACGCAACTGTCATAGATCTGTTTACAATATACGCTTGTCCGTTTGACATGACACCAGAGGAACATAATTTATAATGTGATGCGCGCGGGGTACTTCTATAGGAAAACAAGAGTGGCACGGGGACGCTAGTTATAGCAGGAGAAAC
Source organism: Priapulus caudatus (assembly GCF_000485595.1). Taxonomy (NCBI): domain Eukaryota; kingdom Metazoa; phylum Priapulida; class Priapulimorpha; order Priapulimorphida; family Priapulidae; genus Priapulus; species Priapulus caudatus. The sequence continues at coordinate 105,711 of NW_014577519.1, read as the reverse complement.
TTCAAAGGTGATCCGAGTGCATGTGATAGTACAGATGAAGAGAGAAAGTAACAGCGGAACAGAGAGTGACACCAGGAGAAAGATGAGGCGGGAGGAGGTGACTCTAAGACCAAGCTGATACGGAAAGGGGGCGGTAGCCGTGGAAAGCTGACACAAGAAGTAAAGGAGCTGGCACAGGAAGGAGCTGACACGAAGAAGATAAACAGCCATGATTGCGATTGATGACGCAATCCGGTGCGGGTCACGTGACACTGTCGGACAATAGAGTAGGGTTATACTCGTACCTATCTCTAATTGCTTTTACGCCGGAAGCAGAGGAGATAGGTGATCGATCAGCATGCGTTGTACTAAAAATAAATCGCTAGAGTATCATACATACTAGTGTTGTAATTTTTGCTGTAGGAGAATACCCTGGTAGCGAGCTATTCGACGTTGCCATGTGCATAAACGCATGCAGATTGACATGCCGGCAAATATCTGTAGCCGCCCAAAGTTGACGATAAAGTATATATATCCCCAGCACGAATGACGTATAACGAACGGCAAAGACGCATGATTGTACTCCGATCAATGCGAATAATCTATCTTGACCAGACATACAAGTAGGCCTGATTCCGCATTTCATGGAAGTGAACGCAGGATAATGTACGCAGGTGAACATGTTACATGACGACTCTATAATCCTGCCTTGTTGAAGAAGTTACACTAATCGAGAACTTGAACGTATACTAGTACTATCATTTTCATTTTGTCTGCTTTACTGAGTGTTGCCATTCTATATCGAATATCCTGAGGGCAGAGAGCTTTAACTGCAATTCGCGATTAGATTTTAGTATCCGTGTGAAAAACGGGACAGAGCAGTAGAGCTTTGTAACGAGAGACCATGTAATCGTATAGCAGTGTGGCGGACACGTAAGTATTATTGGAAAGGTTGCCGATTACCTCTCACTGACGCCATGACCGTGAAACTGCACAAGGTGGACTGCAGCAGGCGCACGCACGTTGACCTCTCGCCGATTATAGCGCGAGAGAATAACGTGTACGTATGCTCAACCTTACACCGATTTCCTCTTATTGGCAAATTCGAGTTTCATGCTTCGTTCGAGCAACATTGCAACAAATTGGCGTCTCATCGTATTAGCTGATGTGAATTCTGGAAACGCCACCGAAGGAAGGATTATAGTATCGGGGGAATCGATAATCGATAATCTAGAACAGCGAGAACAGAGCGCAGAAAGCAGGGAATCGAAGAACAGTGTGTTTGGGGGTTTATGTGTACGGTACTTGACGGTGTGAACTCCCCAATGATTTAGATTAGGCCTACCTACATTCAGCATTCGGTATGCACGCTCGCGTGCGTGCATGCGCGTACGTGGACGTATATGGCTGCCGTTTCTTCCATCCGTCCGTCCACCCGCTTGCCTGTCTCTTTCTTTTTTAACCCTGCATTGCTCTCCCTCCCTCCACTTCTCTCTCCTACTTGAATTACTCTGTTGTGTTTTCAAACTCCTCCTCGTCCTACTCCTCCTCTTCTTATTCCTCGTCTTTTCTTCTTATTCTTATTCTTCTTCCTCCGTTTCGTCGTCGTCGTTACTCACCTTCTATCACCCTTCATATTGTCCTCCCTTCTCCTAGTCACCCCTGAAGTCAACGATCCTAATACTAGGTTCTCTTAGTCGATCATTCGTTCTCTTCCTTTCTCCTTCCCACAGCCATATCTTATTCTCCCCGTTCACTCTTTTTCGCTGTGATAATTCACTCTCATAATTTTTGAGGTGTCAAATTATGGGCTACACTTCCTTCAAGCATAAAGACATTGACTTTCAAAACCTTTGTTAAAGCCTACAGAGATACTCTCATATCCAAATAAGAATAAGCACAGCTTAATCAGGTTCATATAAATAGAATCTTCTTCTTTTTTTCTTATATTTTTGGTTATGATAACAATGCAAATTGCGTTTCTTGTTCTTCCTGCATGGGCATTGCCCCTTGTAACGCAGTTATGTTTTGTTTTTTGTTTTATTTAATTGGTTTGTGAATTGCTTGTTATGGTTTTGTTTGCATGTTTACAAGTGTAATGAGTGATGTGCGGTGGCTGTTGTCCAGTTGGTGTACGTGTTGTGTACAGAATTTTGTTGTTCAGCATGCAGTGCGGGATCTGTGATCATGTTCTCAGTTTGTTTTGAACTAGAAGTATTTTTTGCTCTCCCATGCACAGCTTATTCAGGTTCATATAAATAGAATCTATATTCCTTATATATATATTTTTGATTTTGTTCAAATAAAATTGTATTTCTTGTTCTATGGGCATGCATGTGCCTTGTAATGCAGTTGTTTTGTTTCCTGTTTTTTCAGTTTTCTTTTTTTGATTAATTGGTTTGTGAATTGCTTGTTTTGCATGTTTACAAGTGTACTGAGTGATGTGCAATGGCTGTTGTCCAATTGGTTCTATATATTTTTTATTTATATTCTTTTTTTTTGCGGCTTCAACGTGTGATGGTAGTTGATGGATTGTATTTGTGGGATTTTTTCCAGGTTGTGGAGTCTCTGGTTTCGTGATGCGGCCTTTGTGTTGGCTTTTCGTTGTGTGTAATTTGTTGCCTGTGCAGAGTGTTGTGTGATCTTTAATTGTTGTGCTTTAATTTTTTCTTTCCCTGTCAATTATTGTTCCGCTATGCGTCTGTGAGCGCTTTTTTTCTGATAGTCTATTACATACATATATATTTGGGACCTGCATATGTATATTTTCTATTGCGGTCTTCAGGCTCATGTGGACTCAGGGTAATTTGCATGTAGTTTATTTATTATTTATTTATTTTTCATAACAGCGCTTATATATATTTTTGTATTATCCAATCGTATTGTCATTCATGGTTCAAGTCTTGAATCAACTTTAAGTAACTAACTGTATAGTTAGCAAAGTGGCTGACTTGAAGACTGTATAGTAAATTCGCCCTCCCTCGCTGTATTTATTAAAAACAACTTGTTGTGATATATGTAACAATGTAATATACTTAAAAGCGTAAATAAATTTCAAAATCTAAAATCTAAATCTAAAAAAAAATCGCTGTTCTTCCTTTATCATTTTCTCATCCCTTATTTCTGCAATAAACCATGCATGCACTCATCTTACTCATTCTCTCAACCTCTGTCCCTCTTCGCCTTCCTCCTCCTCCCGCCTCCGATTAATTACACTGACATAATCAATATATAATTTTAATCTCTAATTCTATTCTACATATAATACAAACTATCTATCTACCCTCTCGTCCACCCATACATCAACCGCCGGCATCATCGCCTGCAGTGCATGTATCAGTGGGCGGGGTCTATTTTTATCCTCCAATCACAGGTCGGGGCAATTCGGTTCAGAGTCTTTCAGACGCATGTCATCTGTCATCCCACATCTATCATGTGTCATGTGTATCTATCCCACACAGCGATCCTCCCTCGTAAAAATGGGCATGACCATGTACATCGTGACGAGTGTCACGTGGTCTATGGTAGCTGCCATACTTTGTTTTCGTCGAATGAAATGTAGTTTGTGAGCGTGCGGATTTTTTCATTTCGAGAAATGCCAAGTTCTGGGAGTTATCAAGCGGTTCCTGTTGTCGCGCCTGCAAGTTTAGAAGAAGGTGCAGTATAATATTTAAGAGCGAAAATTTAGATTTGCGTAAATCTGCCACTGACCAGAACGGCAGAAGTGAACTGTGTCAATCTCTATCATTCACTGTAGCAGTGTTAGCTCTACTCTCTAGTACTATAGGCTAGCCCGCGTACAGTTGCCGCAGGGCTATAGAACATTTTCGCACAGATTTCGTAACACCACCTGGTCCCGAAAGGTCCCACGAAAAATCGCTGACAAAACGCAAAATGATCGGGCTTTTTAACACTTATTTATCTCCATGCATGGACATCTCACCTATCTTTTTTGAACACTTCCACAACTTTACACCATGTACCGGGTATTTATGCATTTATTCCTCAAAGTCTTAGCACTACTTGTGTTTCGTTTTCAAATGCAGTTGCTCGGCTTTTGTGTACACACGTGACGTCACCTGAAATGTACTAGGCTGAATATCATAGCTGCCCGTGTGTTTTGTCTACATTTCGGGTGACTGTTTTCGGGTAACTATGACTATATAGGCCTATAGTGCATACAGCGGACCCCTGGGATACGTTCCACAGATTTGTTTGT
>NW_014577519.1:81900-100096 GCF_000485595.1 Priapulus caudatus | reverse complement strand
CACACACACACACACACACACACACACACACACACACACACACACACACACACACACACACACACACACACATACACACACAAACTAACAAACAACAAACACACACACACACAAACACACGTACATACATTTATACATGCACGCACATGCCAAATTTGACAACCATAAAGTAAAAAATTTAGACATTTCGGACACATTTTGGACAAATTTGGACATAAAGTAAAATGTATGTATATAACTGTATAGCCTACACGTATACAGTATGTCACGATCATTTAGAGTACAGGGTCTCCAACCCTCTGAACTCCAAATGCGGAATGAAATTGATGGACAAGGGGGGGCAAAATTAACCTTGGCTGCCGCAGGCAGGTCCACGTGCCGTAGGCATGCCAGTGCTAGGGGGGTCTGGGGCATGCCCCCCCAGAAAATGTTGAAATATTTAAGCCATTTTCCAGCAATCTGAGGCATACTGTGGGCCATATTCTCATGTCTGATGACACTATCTCAACCCTAGACTCAACCCTACAAGTTAGGATTCAAAACACTTTTCATGACTTTTCAGAGAGCGTACACAGTTACTGAGTTAGGTTACTATATAGTAATAATACATGTATTAAAACACAGGTAAGAATTGCAATTTCTCACAATTTCACGTGTTTTTGTATGTTTTCAACCATACATTTTGGCTATTTGTGAGTCTGGAAACATTTTCTTGACCAGTTTATTTGCATGGTCTCATTTCTCATGCATTATGCTGAAATTGAAACAATCACATTTCTTTCTTTTTTTCCTCTTTTTTTTTTAATCTCAGGGGGGGTTTTTTTTCCGGGCCTTCCCCCCCTTCTTTCAGGGGGGGGGGTATGCATCCCCCCATCCCCCGGGATTTACGCCCCTGTCTCGAACCTTATTTAACATACAAATTGCATAATTTGTTATAAACAACTGGATTCCAATCATCTTCACCAATTAATTGCTAATAAATTAAAAACATTAATGTAATGCACATATTTACTATTCCACTATATTAATAAAAATACATATCATAGGAATATAAATACTAGCACAACCACATTTGATGAGTCACATACTTAAACTGACTCACCGAAAGAGTGCGCGCTAGGCCTATGCCTAGTCTTGAATTTCCTCTGCCCACACCGACGATCTTTGGTGGATGTGGTGTAGGTGGTGGGAGCAAAACCCACACCAAATCCACAAAAAATCGTGAGTGTGTGCATTGGTCAGAGGAAGCTCAGACTAGCCTATATGCCCTGATTAGCTGATTCGTAAGACGTTCATATGTTGAATTTTATTCGTTTGGCGAATACATTACGATCACTTCAAGCTCGAAAATCCGTACTGCGGGTGAGCCCTTCGTATTCCGGGGGTCCACTGTACTGTATTGAAAGTGTGTTACATCATGCACTGTGCACACAGTATACGTCACTTGTTGACCTCTGGCAAACTTAATTTCTTGCAGAAGAGGCACCTATGACTTTAATATAGAGTAAAATAGTTGGCTAAAAATGGATTAAGTTAGTATTTTTACACAAATATTCAGTTTTCCACCGCCATGCTGCCAGATGTGATTTTTAGGGGGTTTTGATTTGTCATTTGATCTACGCTGTTGAATACAACTTACAAGAAACAATAGCTGAAATCTCTACAGGGTGAAAAACTGATAATTGGAGGCACTGGTCCAGCAGGACCAGTGCCTCTGAGGAAGCACTGGTCCTGGTCAGTAGGCACTGGTCCAGGATTTCTGTCGTAGCAAAGTGAATGACTCGGATGTGGGGACGTTTTTATATGGTGCAATTTGGTGATGTGCATTCTAAGGTATTCTTAATAATAAATGGAATACGATATATAATACTAATAGGGCATTTAAACAACAATAATATATAATATAATAATAATAGTGATGTTCATTGTTAGATGGTGCTGCCATCTTCATGTACTAATACGCAATCTGATTCGGTTACATAATATGACAGTATCTTGATAGTGTAGATATATATTTGTTTCTTTTCATCAGCAAATTATATTTTTTACTCGTTTTGATACACTGATGCGTAGTAAATCGGAACAAGTCCGCAAGTCGATTTCAAAGATCAGCGGTCTATGAAGATCGCCCATTATTCCTATAAATTATCATATTTTATTACGCGATCGCGGATTGGTCGGGGGATGCCCAGTATTATCGAATTAGGCAGAGGTTTAACAGCATGACCTAGAAAATCCAACACAACAAACATGGCATGTTCGTGTACTTCGCATGGACTTTAAGCTTCGGAATTTGACTATTTTTAGTCTAGATATTTGATTAAATTTACCATTCATTAATGTAGAAGGTTAGTAGAGAATAACAAAATAATCAGTTTGGTAAATTTTTTATTTCCTGTGCGGCGATTATCTAGTCGCCCCGCCGGACCAGCTGACACGAGCAAGCAGTCGCCCGGTCGATTTTCTAATCGCCACTGGCGACTGGGTGACCGCTAGTTTCTCAGCTGCTCTAATTTGTGCACCTGTAGGTTTAAAGTTATTGCGTAAAAATACTTAGTAAAGCTAACACATTTTTACCTTGCGATTTTATTCTACCATGAAACTGAGAGCCCTTCTATAAATTTGTGCAGGAAATGTGGCATAGGTGGAATGTAGAGGTGCCATGGTTTATTAGGTAGGCTGTGTGCAGTGTGTAACACACTACCCACAACTAAACAAATGAACTTATTCAGGGATAGAAATGCAGACTTGGGTGACCTGCATCCCTAGGATGATGTGGCTGCGCGCAAAGGCAGTACAGAAGACTAGTCTGTAGAGGACTCAGGTTTGAGCTGATATTAGGGATTGCTTTTGCAGTTACGAATTGTTTACTGCAGATAGGAGAGATAGTATGGCATAATAAATATTTTATTATGCGCTTTTATTTGTACAGACTTCTTTAAACTGTCAGTGCTGCTACCAAGCACAACAAAGTTAATCAGAATAGTAAAAGTGTAATAGTAAAACCCTGGATCTATGGCGGTGAGGTGTTATGATGCAGTGTTGAAATGTGACCAAAGCATAGCAACTGATATTGCCATTCCTGGCGAGATAATGTAAGAAGCCGTTATAACTGATAACACTTGTATTTGGAGATATGTTCCTGTTGATAGTAGAGATATGTTCAATGCTAATAAATTACAAGATTTGTATGTATGCATGTCAAGAAACAGGCGAGTATGGTGGTTAGATACTTCAGTGTTAGATAACCCACATAGCATCGTTAAACACAAGATCATACATGTGTGCAATATAAAACCATTTACAGTTAAATTATAAATTAAAAAGTACAGTGTATTAATTATTGAATCTCCTGAATTAAAATTTGAGGAGAATATAGTTCTAAGCACATGTTGTTATTTTCTTTGCCTATATAGGTGAATTGGAAGGGACAGATTAATTCGATTGTGCAATTCCTATTTTGAAGAATGTTCATATAGATCAGGCTGATATAGATGTATACATGTAAAATCCGGGTGAATGAACACAGTAAACTTCTGACAGTAACTATAATTATATCTGTCTGTAAGTCAAGAAACATTGCTACAGGTTTAAATTGAGGTTCCTCTGATTAAACTGTAGTTTGTTATTATTGCAGGGGATGGAAGTGCCAGGGCAGGTGAGCCTGCCAAGCCTTGCTTATCACAGCTAACAGTAAAGATTCTGATTGGTAAGGATTTGATATATATCAAGAGTAGATAATAACACACGTGTGTTATTATCTACTCTTGATATATATATCACTGTGCAATGTAGAAAATGAAATTGTTTTTATACACACTATGTTTGTTCCCTTGAGTAGGTGTAGGTTAGGATTAGTTTTTGGTCCACATCCATTAATTTTTATAGTGCTCTCTACAACCACCTTCCCTTTAGTGAGGAAGCACGGTTTTACCGAGTTATTTCTAGATCATGTGTAAAGAAGCTGCTTGATTCTAGAAGGCTGCATTCTCGACTATTTGATATTTCAAAAATTGATATTGCCATTAGTATAATTAATATGGTTCAGTCTGCTTGCAAACTTATGGTTGCCATCATAACAGTACATCACTGCTCTTTACTTTTTATCGTTATGTTTGGTCTGTCAATACAACCAAATTATCTCATTGCCCGCGTGTATCATCCTCAACGGCCCTGTTTCTTGCACACCACCCCTGCCTCACTTTGTCACCCTACCTCTAATTGTTTCCTTTTACATTTAGATTAGCAGACATTTTATTTATAATCTTAACAGTATGGGTATGATCACATTTGTATGAGTATGAATATTATAAGTTTATGGTATGAATAACAATAACATACGTGTGGTACTGATTTTTAAAACTACATAATTATTGACAGCACATTGATTAAATTTATAATCTGTACATATGATTCTCAGCTTTTACACATTTAGGAACTCCTCATTCACATCAGAATAACTTCTCTATCCCACACGTGCGGCACACTATGCATCATGTCGGTCCACAGAGTAGCTCGTGTTTTTACTGGAAATAGTTCTCTAACAGAATTTCGAACTTTGAAATGTAGTTGCCGCTGACAGACTGTCTTGTTCGTTTACTTCGTGGCGATGTTGTCTCCGGCATAATCTTATCTTCATAGGCGTGAGTGCACGACGTTGTTTCCTCTTCCTTGCTGGAAAAACTGTTATAAATGGCCCACCCATGTCTCGTGGATATAAAAATAGCTGCCGCTCTGCGATGCACTCCCTCGTATCGCATTCAGGGCTACTGCAGGCATTCACCACGTTCTCAAAATGAGATAAATAAATAACAGTGGCGATTTTACTACACTAAGAGGCAAATACATTGGCGAATGATTTAACTGCCCAGAAAATTACGATTAACTAATGAAAATCGTCAATTTGCAGTGTCGTGTCATAAATTGTTTTCGTACACCTCTTTTCTCATAGTACATACTCATCACCTGTTTATGCCTTGCATAATACTTTAATAGTGCTTGCATAATATATGCCTTGCATACAGTAATGTGAACAGTAGAGCTCTATAGTTTTTCATTGGTGGCTATAAAATAACTTTGGTGGCTCAATTCTTGGCTCAAACTTTAAAACATCCAGAGGGAGCTCTGGCATCGATAGGTGTGATTATATCACCGTAAACAGTAAAAGTAAAAAAAATTATGTCCACTTTTTCACAAAATGTAAGTGATTCTGTTTACTTTTCATAGTTATACTTCCTATTTTGCTATTCCGTTTGATGTGAACAATCACTCGTGACTCATACATAGCCCATAGCAAGCATTTAATGTCGTGATCAATATATCAAATTGCCAAGATTTTTTGTTTTTTTAACTAGTTGAAAAACAATCTTATCAGGTAAGAATTTGAGGATACATTTAGCAGTAGGCCTACTTACTTTTCATGTAAAATAATTGCAACAAAAATTTTATAAAATACATCATAGAAAATTCGTGACATAGTCAGTTTAATGATTATACATGCTTGCTATGCTCGTTTAAATGTTTGGTCGTAGGAGATGGTTAGCAACTCAAAGCCTGGCACTTTGTAATAACATATAGGCAGCCGGCAGTTTACTTCTGAAAAGAGTGTGTTTTTATAACTCTGCATTAAAAGTTAATCTCGTCGCGTGAATGGTGGTGTAATTATCGCATGTGTTAACAGTGTGCACAAGCTTGAGTTGGAATGTGGCAAATAGTGTTATTATGATACTAAAAGCAGAATGTTTTATAGTGAAGTAGTGTTCGCCAATACCGTAGGACAGCCGGACAATGCAGTTGAATTATAGGCAGGTCTGATGAAAGTTTTACTAGAGTGTGCGGCACTATAGTATTATACTTACTAGATATAGATTAGGCTAAATACAGTTGCACATTAAAAAAAGTTGCGTGTTATCGAATATATTTTGTAGTGAATATGGCCATGTCTGTTGTAATTTCTGTCAAACAGCGGTAAATTCCATGACATGGAAGCCTACAGTTACATATTGATTTTTTTCACTATGCATTGGGAAAAAGCATGACTCAATTTGCACCAATGAAATTTGTTTTGGCTCGTCCCATGCATAGTTACTCTGATAAATATGACTTCCAGCATGACTGATTCAGAGGGAGTCAACAGAATAAAGTTGAAGTGAACCACGTTAAAAAAAAAAAAGTGATATCGGCAAAGTAGTCCCTGATTTTACATTGGGATATGTCATTATTGTAGAGGGCATGGCAAAAATCAACTAGAGTGCACCGAATAACCACTAAAATATGGCAACATTAATTGTATCCTTTGCGACAAAGTCGGCGGGGATACTATGGTTTCATGTCTGTCCAGCCGCCGCCGCCGCTCGGCGCTGCCGCAGACACTTTCCCTTCCGCTCTATAACTCGACCCCTAATTGACCTAGCGTGACCAAACATGGTCTACTTACACATCTTGGGGAGAAGGTGCACAGCGTACCAAAACCAGGTCACTACGACCTTTATTTAACCTTTACCTTGACCTTGATCATATTTCCCTTCCGCTCTATAACTCGGCCTCTAATTGACCTAGCGCTACCTAATTTGGTATACTTACACATCTTGGGGAGAAGGTGTGTCGCGTACCAAAACCAGGTTACTGCGACCTTTATTTGACCTTGACCTTGATCATATTTCCCTTCCGCTCTATAACTCGGCCCCTAATTGACCTAGTGCGACCAAACTTGGTATACTTACACATCTTGGGGAGAATGTGTGTCGCGTACCAAAACCCCTAAGGCAGCCAATTTTAACATACTTGCACATCTCAGGCAGATGAGTTGTGTAACAAACATTTGTCTTTGTGACTTATTTAACTTTACCTACCTTCTACGTCCTTACAGAGATATTTTTTCATTCATACTAGATCACGGGGGATACATGTAGTTGGCGCCAACTGCCCTTTCTAGTTTATAATATACTCAATTGAGTCATACATATATATATATATATTATAAGGTACCTGTTTCACATGCTCAAAATATTTTCGGCCTGGCGAAGATTTTTACAGGACCAAATGTCTGTCAAAGTATAATCTATTGGCGACCCATGGTGAAGAATTCCCGCGATGCACTGCGTGTTTCGAAATGCAATCTTGGCTTATTACGGTGCGAAAGAAGCAGAGGCTTAGATAGAGGCGCCGCTTGTGTTGTGCGCTCTATGAGTTTATTACTTGGTTGTCATTATTACAGCTGCGATTTCTGATCTATCTTTCGCTCTCTCTCTTTCTTCCTGCGACATGCACACAGGCGTGCTGATTGTGGTGAGCATCGCTGTGTCGTGGACAGGCACGGCTCAGTTTGCAGCGAGCAGCTTTGACGAGACGTTCGACGGTGCTTACTTCTTCATCTGGTTCTCGACAACATGGATGGTCGTCTGTTTCCCCGTCTACACCATCGCCGTCTTCATCTTCAGCCGGGATAAGCGCTGCTTGAAGAGTATATATAGGTAAGCAAACGTTCCCGTCTCACTGGTGTATGCAGGACGGCGATATTACAGTCGTGCCCCCACCAGCAAGTCTAGTAACTGCTACTCGAATTTTGGAAAGCAAGTGAGAAAGAAGGTGAAAGTGTAAAACATTTCGAAGCTCGATTTTACTTATTGTTTCCCAAATATAGCACTCCGTGTATAGAGACCAAGAGTTACATTACCGCCTGATGCATTAAAAATTTGCTGTTGCCCAGTAATGCACTGCCGACCCCATTAGAGGAGCTTCCAGCACTGCTCATCCACTCTCTGCTTGTATTTCCCCTCCCTGTCATCGTCGCTTTCCGTACCAGCGAGTGTTCCATCCCACTTGGTGCTAGTGGCAAAAGCTTAGCAATTGATTGTGTGAATTTAGAGTTGAGGTTGAATCGCAGGTCTTCTAAATTGTTGATTGTTCTGACAGTAATAATGAGAACTTGATTTTAAGTTAAATACAGCATAATTTCAGACATGTTATTCTATTTTGTCGTGTATTTCTGCAGTGTAAATAGGACGGTATAAGTAATTATCTGCTTAATGTACTGTCAATAGTAAAATGGCTACATGTGTGAGTCAGTGTGACCATAAATTGTGCCAATACCTCAATATAGCATTTATAGTGCTTCATTTGATAATGATAGTGGCATGAAAATGTGAAAGTTCTGCTTATTTCATTACTTCACATTTTTTAAATAATAATAATTCGGGGGAAGCGTTAGCACGTTGATTTTAAATGCCACAAAATGACACTGCATGATTGAAACTTTTGCCTATCAACTACCAGGAGAGTAATAGCCTTTATGAATTAAAATTTATTTTATGTTAAATAAATACAATAATTGAAATTTGAACAACGAACAATAATTGCAAGTGTGGGCATGAAAAAGAATGTGTGTGTATGCCTCCGTTCGTGCGTGCGTGCTTGCGTGCATGTGCGTGTGTGCCGCTGCGTGTGTGCCGCTGCATATGTGCGCATGTGCGCGTATGTGTAGGTGCGCGTCAGTGCTGTATTAGACTTACTGCTAAATTCTACTCTACTTCTAAAAGAATGATGCTCGTGAGTATCAAAGGTAGAGAAAACCAATCATACATGAAAAAATCATCATGAAAATTCAGTGCCTGAACAGTGAAATTCACAAGGTATTTCATGCGAACATTTTGACCTCTAATAGACGTTGTCCTTATTGAGTGTATTATTTGCCAATTCTGATCTTCACTTTCATTAGCTCATTGGAAATTTGTGTATTCTTTCTATGCTTTCATAGTTCGTTCATAGATAAAATAGTTGCGACGTGGATTTCGTGTTTTCCTTAAAGATTAGATGTCAATGGAGGGTTGCACTGCTGTAGCCTTGAGACTGGCTGTATATATAAGAAATAGGATACCTTTGTGCAATTCAGGCACCAATCATAATGGTTAGGTCTACGATCCTTGCATCAGGGCAGCTGATTAAAACTAACCAGAGCCACTGATAGATGGTGATTGCTATAATTGCAAGGTTAAATGTGACCGCAGGTTAATGATCAGCAGCCAGGCGTTGTTCTACTAAACCTACCGTACCTACCTAGTTGTGCTTATTAGTCAACGTACTGATGAAAATGTACAGTTGATGTCTTGACATATTCTAAATGATTGAAGGATGTGCAACTGTTGGAAATCAACTCAAATATAAAACCACTACTGCTGCAACCACTGCCACCCGCCGCCGCCACCACGGCCACCACCATCACCACCACCACCACCAACAACAACAACCATAACTTGACCAATCATGCAGGCATTATTTGACTGGTCTATTGAAGGGGTCATTATCAGAGCACCGTTTTGATTTAGTGCATAAATTGTGTAACTGTGCATAATTGTATCTTATGTGCACATAATAGCAGGGTGTTTGTATTAGCAGAAAGGCCGGTGTAGAAAGTAGTTTTAGCTGTGGTTACCCTAACGGGTGGCCAATAATTGGGGAAATTACGGCAAAATAACGTCACCGTATGCTAGTGAGATTCCCAGCCATATTTTGTGCGAAGAGTACTATTAACGAGATTAGGTGCCTGTATTTCTGTAACCCTAGGCACTGCATCATGGCTTGCAGAGTACGTCAATAGCGACTAGGTTTTCAAAAGTGGCAGTTGGCATGCGTGCACGTAATGTACCATCTCTGGTGCCAGCTCTGCCAACGCGTTAAGTGCAAGAATTTGCATTAGTGACTGACCTGGGTGCAAGTACTAATGTTTTTTAAAGTGTGTTTTACAGTGCTTGACCAGTCATGTTACAGAGTAGCAGTTGCCATGTATCACAGTGAGGCAAGCACCTTTGATATGTGTGTATGCTCGAGATAAATTCGTAGCGAAAAAATGGCAAAGTGGTGCCAGAAGTAAGATGGTCGAATTTCATTTTTTTACGATATATTAATTATATGGTTCAGTGAATTCAGTGATGCACAACATGTTTACCATTGACCTATCTTGTTTAATACTTTATTGGAAGAAGCATAAAATTGCTTTTTACTAATATTCCAAGAGTGGCAGCCTATAGTTACCCTCTGATAGATCCTCAGGAGGTGGGCAACTCTTTAAACTTTTTTCATTTTCAATAAATGATGAGCCAAACTCTTAGAGAAAGGCATGATATTTATAGTTTCACGACTAGTAAACTAGCCGTAGGCGACATATTTTGTACTAGAAGCTGTCTAGAACTATAGAACAGAAAGCAATAGAAATATGAAAATATTAGGAGGACATGTCATCATGTTCTCCTGAGAATATTAGCACTCCTCTAAAATTGGTCTCTATAATCAGAAGTAGATAATAGGATAATAGGGGGGTTCCCTATTATCTACTTCTGATATACCGTATATGATCGCGTAATAACCGCGGGCGCCTATAAGCCGCACCTCAATTTGAATCGGGTAACCAAGTATTGCGCCTAGTATATTTCCCCTCACGGTATGGCGCACTTATAAACCGCAGAGCAAATACAGGGTAGAAATCTGAGGCCAAATTTCTGGTTATTACGCGATCATCTACGGTATCGTCCATGCTTTTGCTCTTCAGCCGAGGACCGTCTTCCAATACCTTCAAAGGAAATTGTCTATATCAGAAATATATCACTTGATACTAATTATAGTGTTCTATATTTGCCTGTTACCATACAGTAAAATGCCCTGCACTACGATAACTATGTTTATGTAAATTTGCCCATACGTAATTAGGAAATTATGACAAGTAAACTCGTAGATAGGGCAATTCAACCATCAACAATTTGTAAATTATTGCTATTATACTAGAGGTACGAAATGGAAATTTGTTCTTACAAAATTCTTTAAAGAGAATGAACAGGATTATTTTACCCTAAAAGTGTCATGCTCACTCCCCATCAATACAATTAACCTAATAAATATAAACAGCCAGGTGTCAACAAAACGGCCAGGTAATTTATTTTACCCACTGCTTTTGCACTGTTTGACCAACACCAGCAATGTTTATGAAATATGCATGTTCGTGCAATCAATCCTTCTGCATCCAATATACCTCGGGTACTTGTTTCTTATTTCAAGAGCTGTTACAGCGATCTCAGTCATTACAAAGAACTGTACTAAGAGAAGATCCCCTGGAAGCGGTAACCAAATTTAGATCTTTTTGGCCTCCAGGTCAGAGCCTGAATTACCCGAACCAAACAATGGGCTAACGCTCCATTAGGAGTGTTCCCAACTTTGATATCATTAATACGATTTTTTGGCAAAAAGTATATAAAAATCCTGCAAATCTCAATATATCATCAACTGACATCCAGAGAGACAACATGGCATATGAGAGAAACAGATTGCAGTTATATCAACAATTTCTACAATTGCTCCTTCAACTAACCCAGAGGGAAGAGTCTTCTACATCAACAGGGTTTAGCTGCGGTGGTGGTTCAGGGTTAGGCGAGCGTGCCCTCTTGTTGTTGTTGACTGCCTTCTTCTTTGGAAGCCATGGCTTGTAGATAATTGTAGAGTAGATATGGCAAGAGAATGTGAAACTTCTCTGACTTGCTTGATAACAACTGAAATGACGCGTTCCGATTTGGGCAGCCTTGTCCCAAATCGTAAGCAATAGCGTAAGAATAGCGTAAAGTATACGTATCTATTCGTAAAGTGCTCGTAATAACTCGAACGATCCGTAAAGCAATCGTAATTGTTAGCGAGTCCAATTAGCGATGATCATTGCGAGCAGTTTTACGGATTGGTTTACGTGTTGTTGCGAGGCGTCTTTACGATACTTACGGATTGTTCGAGTTATTTACGGAAAAAAATCAATTAGTGAGCACTCGTGAGAAGATTTTTGACATGTAAAAAAATTTGCGTCTCTTTCACGGATCCTTAGGAGTGTCTGCGAGTTGTTTTGACGAGTTAATATGGCGGGGAATACGGCAGCGAGTTATTTACGGATGCTGTGCGATTGAGAATACGAGTTGGCGGATCCGTAAGGACTCCCATAAAGAAAAATCCGTGTATGTGAACGGTGGGTATTAATGAGCATTAAAAGTTGGGAAACACGCTAATGGAGTATCACCCAAACAAGGCTCAGATAGCGAAGGCAGACACCTGGTAAATAGCATTCTAAATAAATGGTGCCTTCAATTGCTTTCTCCTCGACTGGTAGTTTTATTTCTAAATCCCATTGCCAAATCTTACTAAATATTGTTATTGATGTTCATTCCATCTTACTAATATTGTTATTATGTTCATCTCCAATCTTACTAATATTGTTTATTAATGTTCATTGCCAGTCTACTGAATAATTGTTACTTATGTTCGCATTCCATCTAACTTAATATTTGTTATTATGTTCATATGCCATCTTACTAATATTGTTATTATGTTTGGCATTCCATCTTACTAATATTGTTATTATGTTCATTCCATCTTACTAATATTGTTATTATGTTCATTCCATCTTACTAATATTGTTATTATGTTCATTTATTTTAAATAATCAACATCAGCGTTAAAAATGTTTGCTTGCATTAATTTAATAAACTGTCCTTCTAGTGTTTGTGTTAGCTGAAAGGCTCTGTAGGAATTAATGCATCACTAAATATTAGGGGTTGGACGATATGGGTAGGCTAGCTCACGATATCATCTATATCATAGTTAATACACCTTTCACAATATGATATGTATCGTGATACTATCAAGAGAATCTACTGAGCAAACTATACACTTAACCAGCGTTCTACCAATCATGCTAATGCTTATTAATAAGTATCATGGAGCGCTTAGTAAACAACTGCTGTTGAACTCCAAATTGTGTCATGCGTCTTTTGTTTTCTGATTAGACTGTGGTACCAAATGATATGGATTTTATTTGTATTCTATCGATACATGTATTGTGAAGTCAAATGTGTTGATACGTGTATTATTGAAGGTTGTATTGTGATCCATCGACATATCGCTGAATCGTACCATCCCTACTAATTATATAATGGAAGTCAATGGGAAAACGTTATTCGCCTTAGAGATTTTCATCTTACAAGCGTTTGTTCAGGAATGCACAACTTGAGTAATGCAGGGAATTACTGTAATGTAGTACTGCATGTATTGGGAGTTTGAATGCTGAAAAAACTGGAACTGGTTTATGGCATTACTGTCGTCTTTTAAATCACCGTGAATACTTGTTTAACTTCAACAGTATGAAAGAGCAGCTGTGCAAATGAAGCCATTTCTGTAGCCTTTGTTGAATAGATAGTGTATGTACAGTAGAGCCATGCGGGGTATTATGTTATGTTGGCATATGAAATTACCTGCACAGTTTATTGTTATATAACGGTAGCAGCTGCGGCGTGCTTAGGTGTGTCACTATATCTGCAAAGCAGTACTTGTGAAATAGAAGACAAAATATTTCTCTTAGAGATAATTCTCTTTGAGAGGAAAACATTCCGTGTTATAGGATATATACCATGTTTTCCACTGCTTGTGTTTCTATTCAGTAGTTGTGCATTTGACACTCGAATCACTGCATCTAAAGCGGGGGACACCATGCGAATTTATTCGCACGTCCGCAGCGATTGTTAAAATCGCAGCGAAATTCGTATGGTGTGTCCGCTCAAGCGCGGGCGAATTTCGCTGCGAATTTCATCCGCACCGAAATTCGCAGCAACCAAACATGTTTGATATTTTCGCTGCGGGTTTTTACCGCTGCGTACAAATTCGCATTGTGTGTGCGTGGAAGCGAAAATAAAGCCGGCCGATGTTATAATGCAACGAATCATTGATCAGTATGCTAAGCACGCGACTGTTGGAGCCATGGTTGGAGCCGTGTGGCGACAGTAGATCGCGTGTAGTGCGTCCGCTGCGGTCGTGCGAATAAATTAGCACGGTGTGTCCGCTCAATTATCGCATGCGTGTGCGAATATTTTCGCTGCAAATTTCGCTGTGGATATGATCGCAGCGAAATTCCCATGGTGAACTTACTTAAACTGAAGACGAACTTACTGGTTCCCCACTTAACTGTTGTGTTTCACCGAACTTTCAGGGACTGCATATCAGTGTATGGCGAAGATCGTTTGACGCCTCTCACTTTCTTCACAAAGTGTGGCTTGTTTTGTATACTCTGGATAGGTAAGTGTGGTTGATGATGCCCAGTAAAGTGGAGGAGTTCAATTTTAATTAATTTGATTGCATTCAGCATAAATCACTTTAGGAAAATTTGAGGATGGCATTTGTTATTCCCACAGTAATCTCTGTAACATTGTCACCGATGTATGCAATAAATCAAATGTGCTTGGGCAAAACCTCATGGAATATTACTAGAAACAAATTTAGGCAAATATTATTACAATAATGTGATTCGTTATTTTAGCAGTTTTTGTTATTTAATTGTAATCTGTTTAATGCATTCAGAAAATTAAAAGAGAGAATAGTATAGATAGATAGATAATAGGTTTATTGCAAAATTAGTATTTACAACGTTACAATTAAAATAAATTTTGCAAACACGTAGCATTTACTGGTATAGAAGAATAGTAGACACCGATACCATCGATTATATTGGTTCTAATGTCACAACATTTCATTATTACAGCATCAAATTACATGTTTTTGATGGCGCTCAGGATCATTCCCATCACGGACACGGTGGCCGTGTTTGCGTCAAACGCGGCCTTTGTCTACATATTGTCATGGATCATTCTTCACGAGAAGTTTATATCTATACGGGTAAGCTGAAGTGCACACATGTGTCATGTGTTCATATGAACAGAGTGCTGTAAAGGGACGGTATCTGGCAGTTACAGGTGCGCTCCGCTTGGGTCAGAATCCTCTTCCACTGATGATTGGCAGGGGCTTCTCAGGACTGCCAATCAGCAGCTTACAGCATATGTTGCAATATTTAGTCCTGCTTTGCCACTGCAAACACCGGCCACCGATGATCATTATTTTTTGCAGGTCTGGTAACTCATGGCGAACCTGGGTTTGGCTGGCTAACCTATATTTACCCACAGCTCCTGTATCTAATCTTCTAGTCTTCTCCTTCCTACGTAGTCACTGTGATCATAATGAAAACAATAATGTGACAGACAGATGCACACAGATGTAGTCGACTTGTGCACAAGCCATGACCTGAAGATTTGCCTCATGCCTGCAGCATTTCATATAGGTTTTCGTATCTTTTGTTTCCTCGCTTTTTTCACTGATTAGTGTTCCCCTGTCTGTTATCTTGTGCTCTAGGTAAAATCTCTTTCATCCAGCGTCTATCGCTTATGTATTCAAGGGCACCCTTTCCTGATACTAGGCATAGTTACTAGATATATATACAAGAGATAAGACCTATTAGCACTTGTTACCTTTTTCTGTTTTCTGTGTTATGTAAATTAATTTAATATGTTCTTGTTTGCCAATGGGTCCCTCCATCCACCCACCAATCAATCAATTAATTAATCAATCCAGCTCATTCATTCTTTAATCCATCCATCCATTTCATTTAAAGGCAATATAAATATGGTCTTATTGACATTATCCAATGTTGACCCGAATGGCTAGAGTAGACTGGTACACTTGTTCGTAGTTAAATAAGTACATTAACCTTTATAGGCTAAACGGTCGTATTTAGTCATTGTCAAGTAAGTCACTTGCTGGCTTGACCATTATCAAACAAAACTTTTGAAGAATCGGTTGCTTGAGTATGTTATCAACGATTATCATTTACGATCCTGACCGTACAAAACATGTCATCCTCGACGGCCGAGGCGCGCTGAATTGAGCGCTAAACATTTGTCGCGCGCCCGTATGTTTGGTGGACGCCTGCATTTTGAAACCTTGCATGGTGTCCAGCGGGGCAGGTTTCTAACCACATGCCATGTGAGAACTAAACCATCTGGAAAATACGCACGTACAAACACACACGTTTTAATTCACGGAACGCACGTGGACACCCTGTACAAAACGCATGTTCCTTATCACGACGTCCGTTCCATGTTTTCAAACGAAATCACTAATGACTTAGCGCGCATCATTTGCCCGTACCGGCCGTTAAGCATCGCCGCGTGCGAAAATATGTCCGGCTGCACTTATCAAAATCTGCTATACACACGACCGCGGCTTCGCGTGACACGGCGGTGTTTGCAAACTCGGTCAAAGCAACCTGAATTTCTTGGTACTGCCCACAAGCTGCCCCTCAGAGAGCGCCTGCATTTCAATTACAGCACATTTCTATATCGACGGCGTACACACCAGCAGTGAAGTATTTGGGTACAAACCTGAACTACGGCAATACGCATTTGGCTAAAAGGTAATGTACTTATTAACTACACAAGGTGCCAGTTACTCTAGCATTCGTCAACATTGCACCTTGACAATGTTTCTATTTATGTAGCTCTGCTACATGCTTATCATATGATTACATATATGTTTGCATATAACTCCTGCATAGATTATTTGTAGACTGTAGGTCTGTAGGACTGTGTCTTCTATAGGTCATACAGATTATATCTGTAGGCACAATTAACAGAGCAACTTGATCCCTCTATGATAGGTGAGGCATTAACAGCATACATGTACGTTTGCACATAAATCAATATAATCTGCTCTATATATATATATCTTCGTGTTAAACCATACACAGCCATCAAGGTAGAAAATCAGTTCGCATGTGTACTGAATGCTACCTGCTGATTTCAATGTGAAAATAGAATGCAAGAGTCTGGTGCTTTTAAATTAAATCGGTATACAAGGAATTGCAATTATATGTTGAAAAACGGATTCTTGACATGCTGGTAAGATTAAAGAAACAAGCATGAATAATTCGTTATTGTAAATGTAATTCAATTTAATAAAATCAATAATTGGATTTGCATAAAAACTAAAGCTTTCTTCACACCCCTATCCCCACCTCACCAATGATTTGTTCCTGACCCCCTCCCTCTTTCCCCTCACTGAATGTTGGCATCTCTGAATCCCATCGATTAGTGGCTTAGAATTTGTTGTATTATTTGTACTAAAATGTTGTTTTCATGCTTTCTAAGGACGATTTTCTAGGAAGTCTTTTTATGCCATAAATGTTCCAAATACCTAAAATATGCAAGCCACGATTCGCCTGGGTTATAGACAGTCGAGTGATTCTTTTGAAATGTGACTTGAGGTGACAATGTGCAGGTTTACGTGTGCTAATTGGTTACCACTGGATTGGTTTATTGCTTTATCACTTTTCTTGGCTACTCTTTGTAACCGCCGGGTTTTCTTGCAATTTACGTCAGCCGCGTAGATTCAGCTGAACCGGATGTGTTTATTAATACACACGTTAGGTATTTTTTTACGTGCTGGGGTGCTGGCGGTAGCTAGCCGCGTGATGCTTGTCGCAGGCGATCGAGTGCTGCCATGTGTGTGTGTGCTTCGTTGCAGATACTCGCCGTGATTCTCATGATAACGGGTATAGTGATGATGATGTACGCGGAGGGCTTCGGAGGATCAACGCCGCGCGGCGTCGCGCTTGCCATCGGAGCTGCTCTCGGCTCGGCTGTCTATCAGGTACGCCCCTGCTCATCTCTGTCTGCCCCTGCCTGTCTCTGTCCGCCCCTGCCCATCTCTGTCTGCCTCTGTCTGCCCCTGCCCATCTCTAGTCTGCCTCTGTCTGCCTCTGCCCATCTCTGTCTGCCTCTGCCCATCTCTAGTCTGCCTCTGTCTGCCCCTGCCCATCTCTGTCTGCCTCTGTCCGCCTCTGCCCATCTCTAGCCTGCCTCTGTCCGCCTCTGCCCATCTCTGTCTGCCTCTGTCTGCCTCTGCCCATCTCTAGCCTGCCTCTGTCCGCCTCTGCCCATCTATCTTCTGTGCATGCTTCTGCCAGTCTCTTCTGCCTCTGCCATCTCTGTCTGCCCTGCCATCTCTGACCTCATTCTCTGTCCATCTCTGCCTGCCTCTGTCCACTTCTAGTGTCTGCCCTGTCCATCCTCTAGATACTGCCTTGTACCCTCTGCCATCTCTGTCCCATCTCTAAGCCTGCTCTGTCCATCTCTACGTCTGCCTACTTAGCCATCTCTGCCCATCTCTGTCCACCTCTGCCATCTCTAGCCGTGCCTTCTGGTCGTCGCATCTTTGTCTGCCTCCTGACCATCGTCTGGCCTCATCTCCTGTCACCTTGCCCATCTACGTCATCTATAGCGTTGCTTTGGTCCATCTTTCAGTCTGCTCTGGTCTGCTGCGCAATCTCTGTCGTTGCCCTGTCTGCTACTCT
>NW_014577519.1:74008-78213 GCF_000485595.1 Priapulus caudatus | reverse complement strand
GGCCGGTCAAGATTCGTCCGATATTAGTAAGCTTCTCTAAGATGAATAAATAACGAAACAGCTCAGTCTTGTAGTAGCTTGCAAGCCGCTAATGGGTTGCGATATGCGCAACTTTTGAAGAGTAGATGGGCTAGTAGGTGGCGCCACCGTTGTTGTAAGCAATGAAACAGCCGTTAGTTTTAAATGGATACTGAACGATGAAATTTTTACATAGCATAATTTTAACTGAAAATTGCAAGGCATCTAGGGTCATATGTGTCCCTTTTACAGTGGCAATGCATATGAGGAGCTACGTTTTGTAGCCACATCATCCCACTTAACTGTTTGCCGTTTACCCGGCCGACTTCACTGTTTGAACCGTCGTTGGTCTCGTTGTGTGTGTGTGTGGCATCATTGTAGCATCATAGCTCATAACGCTGATTGATCATAGAGTACGTCATGAGTGGCAGGCAGCATCTGTGCTCATGCCACCAGCATGTTTGTCGGTCGTTTTTCCCATATATCTGATTTCATTCGTTAGTTTCGGAGTAGTTTCGGTGATTGCGATACTGGCTCAAGCAACTCTATAAGGAGTGCATATTTTTGTATCATTGCTGTGGTTATTGTTGCACGAAGGGTCGATGTCGTATCAGGTACTACATATATATGTACCCGAGGTAGTTTTAGTGTTGTTTAGCTATTATGTTTATATTTTTTATATGAGCGTATGTTTAGGGTTAGGGTTAGGGCTTACACGTTCTGTAGTACAGAAGTCTGGGTACACTTTGTGTATACATATATGTACCTCGGGTCATACTATGTAGTACCTGATACAGAGGGCGGGATCCAGGAAGCGAGGGGTTTTTTTTGAAAAGGTGGTGTTCCAGAGAAATAAAGGGTCACTTTTTCTGCTTATCTTTTTTCTGCAGTGTTTTAAAAAGCTGCAGATAGCCACTTAGGGCGGGGTTTGGGGGACCTCCCCAAGATTAAAAAAAAATTGGTGCAGTCTGGATGAGCATCTGCAACAGTACATTTTTGCATGTCTAGAACTGCAAAATTTTTTTATTTTTGTATCAGAATCCGGTCCCCCGGACGCCTGCGGACCCCTCTTGCCCATTTCTAGTTTTTATAACGAGATTTACATATATATTAAGTAAATCTTTATCAGAAAAACTAGCGGCTAAAACAAGATTTTTTTATGGAGACAAATAAGCAGAAGTGTGGTGTGTTGTGTGTTGGTGCTGCGTTGCTTGCGTGTGCGTTGTGCGTTGTGTGTGTGCGTGTGCGTGTGGCAGCGATTGTGTGCGTGTGTGTATGCTTTTTTTCCTTTTTTTGTGGTAAAAAGGGGGGGGGTCAGGACCCCCTCGACCCCCCCCTCTGGATCCGCCCCTGTGATACGACAACGACCCCTTCAGCGTTATTGTTACCATGGCAACCAATTTCCCTACAGTGCAGGTTGTGTAAGCCAAACCTCATGCTTGCAGGCACTACGGTATAAATAGAAATACTTCACACCTAACATTTTCATAATTCTATCACATTCTATTGCTTACGTACTCATCATATTGCATGGTGTTATTCTGTTTAAACTTCTGATTTTATTTCTGCTAGTATCAGATTTGTAAAACAGGCCAAGGTGGTTGTAAAAATGTCACCTAAATTGTTTGTATCACTTGCTAAACTGATTTAGAAGGGTTTCATATAGCAATGACCAGTGTTGTAACATTAAAAAACAAGTCAAGTCACTGACTCGGACTCGAGTCACATTTTCTGGTGACTTGACTTGACTCGAGTCGGGAACCCAAAATGACTTGACTTGACTTGAGTCACCACTGAAAATGACTTGACTTGACTCTGACTCGACCGTTATGACTTGACTCGAGTCAATATGACTCGAGTCGTGCCCAGAGACTCGAGTCAAAGCACAGGACTTGAGTCACAGTTTGATGACTCGAGTGCTTCTAAGTTATAGCTAGTGCATGCTAATGCTAGCACTAGCGAAACTCGGACCGCAAGATTAATTACATCAAGAGTCCATGATAGAAATTAGCTAAAAATCATGACAAATACTATTACAGATTAAACAATATTTTATTACTTGTTAAATTTTAAAATATGTTGTTATATTTTATAAACTTGTTTGTTTATAAAATTTATTTATTAAGTTTAATCTGTTTTTTCAAATGTTTTGTTTTTACATTTTGATGGACGAGGACATGGGCTAGCTATACATGTTTGTTTTTCATCGCATGCGCTGGCTCCAGCAGTTCATGCGCGTGCGATATGGTGACCGCGCGCGATATGGTGTCAGTGAGTGTACGACGTACGTACATGTACGTCAAGAGTGGATAATAGAGAAGAGTATGTCAGGGTTTTAACAGCGTTTTGCATAGTTTTGAACTGGTAACTAATCTATCAATATGTGAATAAATATATTCAAACTTTACCTTGTTTTCGTCTATGATTCTCCCTTATTCATATGACACCACCAATTTACCTGAAAATCTGCCTCTGCCCATCTCTGGCCTGCCTCTGCCTGCCTCTGTCTGCCCCTGCCCATCTCTGTCCGCCCCTGCCCATCTCTGACCTGCCTCTGTCTGCCCCTGTCCGCCTCTGCCCATCTCTGACCTGCCTCTGTGTGCCCCTGTCTGCCTCTGTCCGCCTCTGCCCATCTCTGTCTGCCCCTGCCCATCTCTGACCTGCCTCTGTCTGCCCCTGCCTCTGCCCATCTCTGACCTGCCTCTGTCTGCCTCTGCCTGCCTCTGTCCGCCCCTGCCCATCTCTGACCTGCCTCTGTCCGCCTCTGCCCATCTCTGTCTGCCTCTGTCTGTCTCTGGTTTGCATCTATCTGCGGTTGCGCGTGTCATAGTCGTGCAGTCATCGCCCTCGCGTGAGCCAACTTCATGAATGCAGGGTTCCTGCGAGTTTGGCACTTATCGTGTTTCCTACACATTTGGTTAGATTGCCGGCCGCTTTACACGCGTGCGATGACCTCTGCTCGTTTTACGCTCGTTTTCGTCATGATCTTGATCGTTATGTCCACACAGACCTGCTTCCAGAAGGTGCTTGACTCACGTTGTTCGTTACGTTATCTATGTTGTTGTGCGCAGGTCTGCTTTAAGAAGATCGTGGGTAATGCGAGCCTCGGGCAGGTGTCGATCTTTCTTTCGATGCTCGGTGTCTTCGACGTGCTCGTCATGTGGCCGATCATGCTGGCGCTCTACCTCACCAAGGTCGAGGTCTACGACTGGCACAACTTACCGTGGATGTACCTGGGTGGCAGCGCTGCGCTGGGACTAGGTCTGTAGTGGGCGTCTAGTGATTAGTAGTGGAGCGCGTCTGTGTGGGTGACGCGATGTGCACACACGTGCACTTGATCAATTGATAAACTTTTTAATTTGACTGCTAGTACCATACTTAGACGTTCGCGTACGTGAGTACGAGGCTATAGGATTGCATATTGAGCCACGTGAGATGGGTATTGGTCACAAATACGCGACAGAATAAGACTAGGTAATCTCGTTACATGCGAGCAGACAAATCTAAAGCTTTGAAGAGAATCTCAGCTTTGCAGCACGTGATATGCGTATATGATATATCATTGATGAGCGCACGTAAGTGATGCAGCAGCTGAATCTGTTGTGTTGCAAAGTTAATATTTTGTCGTGTAATAATAATTCCGTGTATTTGTGTTGCAGTATTCAACTTCCTGGTGAATTTCGGCATTGCGTTTACCTACCCGCTTTTTATTTCGATCGGCATCATGATGGGTATTCCCGTTAATGCAGGTGAGTAAGAAACTTGTTGACCGACAGTAGCAGATAAGTATGAACAGCAGACATAGCAGTAATGAACAGTGCGGTGTGTAATAAAGATGGATGTGACAGCGGAGTATTGCTTACGGTAAATAATCGCGTGCTCGCACCTGTGATGCTGCTATTCACTTGATTATCATCAGGTCGTAGATGGCAGTGTTTCACGAAAAGACTGCACCACGCAATATCAAATGGATTTATTATCGTAGGTGAATCAATTATTGTATCTCCCGCGACGAAGTCGGCGGGGATACTATGGTTTCATCTCTGTCCAGCCGCCGCCGCCGCCGCAGACACTTTCCCGTTCCGCTCTATAACTCGACTCCTAATTGACCTAGCGTGACCAAACATAGTCTACTTACACATCTTGGGGAGAAGGTGCGCAGCGTACCAAAACCAGGTCACTACGAC
>NW_014577519.1:67160-71216 GCF_000485595.1 Priapulus caudatus | reverse complement strand
GTGTAATTTTAAAAAATTTCTTACCCAGACCCCCCCCTTCGCGTGCTCGCAACTATGGGGTACGGTTAGACACCCCCTGGTACAAATCCTGTACACGCCCCTGCCGAGCAAATTGCCAACATTGAAAAACGAACCCCCCCCCAATAGAAAGCTGGCTACGGGCCTGAAGAGTCCATGATAGAAATTAGCTAAAAATCATGACAAATACTATTACAGATTAAACAATATTTTGTTATTTGCTAATATTTGTTTATTAAGTTTAATCTGTTTTTTGAAATGTTTTGTTTTTACATTTTGATGGATGAGGACATGGGCTATACATGTTTGTTTTTCATCGCATGCGCTGGCTCCAGCAGTTCATGCGCATGCGATATGGTGTCAGTGTACGACGTACGTACATGTACGTGTACCTTGAAAATCAGCGAAAGTAGGCCTATAGCTAAAGTAAAGTTACGGTACGGCCGTATGTGGTCGTAGTCAAGTTAACGTTGACAGGTACGTGCGCGCGCGGGCAACTACGGCGAGTTGCGTGATCAGGATTCCAGTCTATTTCCAGAGTCGTGTCATCTGCAGTCATTGCATCTTATTTGAATCAATTTTATTGATATTCATTAATTGACTGATAGTGATACTGTGGCTGTCATGGCAGAATCTGACGATCCTGGACCGTATGTAGTGCAGACAGCAGTGCATTGATTGCTTGAGTAGTTTCGGACCTATTGTTAGTGTGTTAGGGGCAAGTCTTGTGTGGTCCCTTGACATGCATAGAGCAGGGCCTGTGGAACGGGGGGCTAAGGGGGCTCGAGCACCCCCACTTTTTGACGCCACATAAAATTAAATGAGAGAGAGTGAGGAGAAAAAAGAGAGACAGAGAGAGTGAGGAGAGCACTGATTATTACGTCTCCCGTTTTAATTAATGCTAGAGCTTCCGCGCTTCGCGTGAACCCACCCCCTTTGCACGCTTCGCGTACACGTCAACAGTATTTTGACATATATAGCCTACCAATTAATTATTGTCAAGTATAATAATCGCGCGTCTGTACGAAACGGCATGGGTTAAATTATGTAATTGCGTGGCAAAGCAGGTTACAAACCTTTTGCAGATTTTTTTTTACAATTCCAAGAAAGAGTTTTGCTGTCGCCCTCATCCCAGCGGTGGTCACCCCTACATATCCAATAATGATCGCGACCTAAACAATGCCCCCCCCTCCCGTATCCGTATATCAATCAATGCCGCGCTGCAAGCGCAAGAATTGTTCTACTAAAAAGAGAATTGTCGTAGTCAGAATGAAGCCTGTACCTGTACTCAAAAGTGCCTCAAATACCTTCTCCTGCGATCTACATTTTCACAATTTTCTGGCGGAGGACCCCCATACCCCCGCCTGTTTCTCACCACCCCACCCTCATAGAAATCCTGCATCGGCTAGTGTGGAGCGTAACAAATTGAGCACCCCCACTTCAAAAATCGTTCGGCGGCGCGTATAGAGAGAGTACTGCTAACAAAGATTAGGAATATTTGTATGCATGTCAAAACTAAAATTTGAGTTCATCAGGTGGTCGGTCAAGACACTTGGCCAACAATTGAAATAGAACAAGAACAGTCAAAAACAAAACAAGAATGCAGTTAGTACTAAGTAGTTAAGAAAATTATCTAAAGTGAACTAAACAAACTACATGCAAGAGTGGGGATCTGACATTTCATAAAATGGCTCTTGGTAAAAATGGTCACCTGCCACTCTGAGTAAGTGACTCGAGATGACTTGTTGAAGTTAACAACTGACTCGAGTTGACTTGAGCAATTTTTTTGACTTGACTTGACTTGACTTGGGCAAATTAGTAAATGACTTGACTTGACTTGTGACTCGACCGCTGTTGACTTGACTTGACTTGACTTGACTTTAAAGGAAAAATCGACCGTCAATTAGGGAGTTTGAGAAATTGATTTACGTAAATGAAACGTTGAGTTTCGCAGCCGTAGTGATAATTTTTAGTAAATGCCATGTAGTAATGGTAAATGCAAGTAATGCCATTTGAGTAGTGCGGGAACATGGTGGGTACAGATATAGCCAAATGTATGAGGAAGCCACGATCGATGGCGTGTAGATGAGGTCTGCTGAGAGGATGATGGATGTGGCGCAAAACATCACTTAAGGGAAAAGCTCATTACCGTCGGTAAACATTGAGGCACCCTGTACAAATGTTGAGATGTTGCATGTTTCGTCGGTGGTACATTCAAACATTGAGGTGTTGCACACTTCTTGGGCCCACTAAAAAGTTGATGGGGGTTGATTGGAAGTGCGATTCCTGGGTCGACCGCACAAATGTGGCGTAGAAGAATTCATGGGTCACTTGCACAAATATGATATTGCACAATTCTTGAACCACCCGCTGAAATGTTGAGACAGATGTTCTTATGTTGGGCTGCCAGTGGATATCAGAAAGAAGTGAGGGGGAAAATGGCATTACGTTTTAGCGGCATATCTACTATACAGCGGTGTATGTGGGGGGCATATTTAAGAAATTATGTAAACCATTATTATAAAATTCATGCAGGCTTACATACCACTGTATACGTAGTATGAAATCGCATTGGACTGATTTAACATGTTGCGTTCCTCAGTGAATAGAAGTGATATCATTGGTCAAATTGGTCACTGGTGTCAATGGTGATTAATCATGTTTGATAGACAGTGGTAAGGTCTTGAGCTACATGTTTTATGACTACAAACTACACTAGTTGGTACCTTTCCTGTATATTCATAATTATAAGAAGCCAAACAGTGGACGTGCATATAACGTATATAAATATATACCTATAGTCTGTATGCATACATACATGCTACAGTATTGCAATCTCTGCTGGTAAATATTATACAGACCTGCACTATATTTTACTGCAATCCATTAGTTTTGTGTAATATATCTACTTTGAAAGCGTTCCACTGTAATGCAAAGGATAATGAGGGTGTTCAATTTTTTAAACCGAGAAGAATTGTGCATATTTGTATGGATGTATATATGTGCATGTAATGGCACACCTTTTCTTGTTAAGTGTAACGCAATGAAGAAGGAATAGGGTAAATAGATTATTCTCCTACTCTAAATTATGAAAATAATTTCACATAAGTGCTGTACAAGTCAATTCAAAGACAACCTGTACCAGTGAAAAAAATACACGGGGGCTCGGGGTGATTTAGCCCCCAAAATGCCAAAAAGAGCCCCGGAAATGCCAAAAAGAGCCCCCGTAAATTTGCATAGAGTTCAATGCAAACCAAATTTTAGAGTGCTATTTTCATCCACGCGAGCTTGAAAAGTAGCCCCCGAAAAATAAATTTTCTTTTTTCCCCTGACCTGTACACGTGAGTAATTGATCCTTATCTCTATAACATTTGTGAATACCCTCTGCATTGATTCCACGCATGTAATCCGTGGTGATTATGCGGTAGATTTCACACAATTGGGAATATAAACCCATAATGTGGTACAGCAATCTCCATATACACCGTGCAATGAATAGAATTCTTTTCTTACCTGCTTCTATCAGAAGCTAATTATAGAGCCCCCGGCAGTTACGCATGATACAATGAGTATTTTTACCTCTAATCTCGTTGGCGTGCTTGAGGACTTGGCGGGTGCAAACTGCCGTTATATGGCCATTACATGGCGTGAGGTTGGTTTTAACGATCCAATGTCAAATGTGCGCACTGCACTCTAAGGCGCTTTTTCTAGATTCGTTTAGCTGTGGACACACTACGCGATTTTTCATGCGATCGAGCCGTCCGGCTCAGTCGGGCGACTCTGTGGACACACTATTATTATTATTATTTGCTTATTTTTGGTATGTGAATGAATAAGGGCTAGGGGTTTTGATATTTAAAAAAAATTATGCAAATTAGGTAGGGTTTGGCAATTATATAGCATATTATATAGACACGCAGATAACACCCAGTCTGTGGTGTCACACTCGTCTGGTTCGTTTTACAAAATTTCATTGACAATATCTTTAATGCAAAATTCCTGCTATGAACATATTATGATTTATACTATTATTATTAT
>NW_014577519.1:38439-62987 GCF_000485595.1 Priapulus caudatus | reverse complement strand
GGTTACTATGTCTATTATGATTTCATTGTAAATCAGTGCTAAATACATATGATGTTATGTATGCATTTATGATACATGTTAGTAATGTGTTATGATTCTTCTTTATAAAACAAA
The DNA here is from genome assembly GCF_000485595.1 of Priapulus caudatus. Lineage (NCBI taxonomy): Eukaryota > Metazoa > Priapulida > Priapulimorpha > Priapulimorphida > Priapulidae > Priapulus > Priapulus caudatus. The sequence continues at coordinate 62,873 of NW_014577519.1, read as the reverse complement.
AATTTTGTGCGAAAATGATCCCCCTTTGACTCTCTTTAACAATATTCAATATCTTTTTCCAAAGCGGTCCCCCTTAGTCTTACCAAGGGGACGTATAGGCCACCTTCAAAATCGTAGCCCATGCCGAACTGCCCTACCTGCCCCCTCTGTTCTGGCCTGTATAATAATACTATTATTTACTATATGACGCTGTCTACTACTAGACTACACTCTAACATCAGTAGACTAAGTAGCTAATTAATTAGTTACTTAACAAGTACAGTACATGCCTGCATGACGTTTTTTATGCCTTAAAAATTTTTTATGGTCATCACCTATTTATAACCTATTATAACCTATTATAGACAACACATTAATTTAGAATACACAATAAAATGTGGAAAACATAAGAGTTCTTTGTTTCTTCTCAGCTAATCTATCGCAATTTTGGGGTGGGCAGTTGAAGGGCGCTCTGCGGATACCCACCACTGAATGATTATGGCAGGTGAGCCATTCACGATACCTGGCCGACTATGCTGAAGCATTTTCCATATTGCGCTGCCAGAAGGTTTCCTTTCCAGCCACTAGCTCAATTTTGGCGGTATCGGTTTTTTAGCTCTGCGCGCATGCGCCCCACTCACTAAAAAATTCTGGCAGTGTCCATTCTTGTACCTGGGACCGATTGCCGATCATTTTTCAATGCGGTGCTTAGAAGCGTTTCCTGTTCCAGCAATCTAGCTCAATTTTGGGGTGGGGCAGTTGGGGGCGTCTGGCGAATACACCCACACACTGCAATCTACTTCTGCCAGTGGCATACACGCGAAATACTCTGGGATATGCTGAACATTTTTCCAGATGCGTGGCCAGAGCGGTTTCTTTCAGCTAATGCTACTCTAATTTTGGGGGATCGGTTTTTTAGCTTGCGCAATGCGCAGCCCACACTATAAAAATTCTGGCAGTGTCGCATTCTGACAGCTGGCGACTATGCCGACAGTTCTTCACAATAGGATTTCATGCGGGTTTTATTCCAAGCTAACTAGTCTCAATAGTTTGGGTGGCTTCTTTCAAATGGACTCCCACTGACCCACACCCATCGCGGTCACCTGCCAGACTTACATTTCCTACATGGGTATGTACACGAATCATTGCTATATGCATGAAAATTGGTTTCCTTCAGCTAGGCTGACCCGCCCCTGGGCTCCGGTCTAACTATACAGGCCCGTAGCCAGGGGGGGTTCGGCGGGTTCGAACGAACCCCCCCGGCCCCAAGCAAAAAAATTTTTTTTTTTAAATTTGCAAGAAGTTTCACTCTCAGCGTCGCTCTATTTTAGTGTAATATAATTGCAAAATCTCCATCGTGCGGAGCGTGAACAGTGAACACCCCTCCCGCACCTCCCCCCGCTCGTCACTTGGCTCCCTCGCCTGGCTCGCTTCGCGCCCGAGCAGGGGCGTGTACAGGGGGGTCCAGTGCAAGACAGCAGTGCATTGATTGCTTGAGTAGTTTCGGACCTATTGTTAGTGGTTTAGGGCAAGTCTTGTGTGGTCCCTTGACATGCATAGAGCAGGGGCCTGTGGAACGGGGGGCTAAGGGGCTCGAGCACCCCCACTTTTTGACGCCACATAAAATTAAATGAGAGAGAGTGAGGAGAAAAAAGAGAGACAGAGAGAGTGAGGAGAGCACTGATTATTACGTCTCCCGTTTTAATTAATGCTAGAGCTTCCGCGCTTTGCGCGAACCCACCCCCCTTGAACATTACAGTGATTGCCGGGGAACGATATCATGTGAGATGATTGTAGTATTACTATCAAGAACCCATGTATAATGTTGTCATTTCAAATCATGACGCCGTTGTGTGGTTTTTGTTGTGGTGGTGATATCTCTTAGATTACTGTTGGGGTAACGGTGTTTGAGTTTTTTTTCGTAGAATGATGGCATAATGTTAGATTACTAGGACAATGTGTATCATGTTGGATGGTATTAGCAGTAATAGCATCGTGTAAGATTCCTGTTGGCGTGATGATGCCACAGCTAATAAGCCAAACCCAATTTATGTGACCTAGTAATAATCATGTTCCTTGCGTCACTGCAGAGTACCTTCTGTCTATAATAATGTATACCTGCAATTCTCCATAAACTCACTGCGCAAACACTCTTGCTTGTCATGCAACGAGCAAGGGGGTGGCAATCAAGCCGATTGCTCGCCTCTCACGCTCATCCCTAACCATTATCTCCTGTGTCTCGCCAAGCTTAGAACTCCCTCAGAGACGAAAACTCCTGTTAGCTCTCCTCACTTGCACTCGAGCCATTTTCACTGCTGTATCCATGTGCGTTGTACAATGGATGGTTCTATCAATCTCGTCTGCTCTCTCCACAGCGGCCGACATCATCTGGCGGGACAAGACGTTCAGCGGCATGACGATTGCTGCCGCCGTGCTCATGTGCGTTGCGTTTCTCGTGCTGCTCGCGCCCGAGGACTGGAACCTGACACTGCAGCGCTGGTTCTGCAGCTGCGGCCGCAAGAAGCGCGCTGCCGCCACCGCTGCTGCTGCCGAACAGTCGCGACCCGACACACGGCAGTCACGCTTCAAGGTCGCCAGTTCAAGCGGCGTGTGAGGGGCGTCAAGGTCGCCAGTACAAGCGGCGTGTGAGGGGCTTCAAGGTCGTTGATACAAGCGGCGTGTGAGGGGTTTCAAGGTTGCCGATGTGATGGGCTTCAAGGTCGTCTGTGCGATCGAGCTGCATGTGAGGGGCTTCAAGGTCGCCAGTACAAGCAGCGTGTGAGGGGCTTCAAGGTCGTCGATACGAGCTGCATGTTAGGGGCTTCAAGGTCGCCAGTACAAGCAGCGTGTGAGGGGCTTCAAGGTCGTCGCTACAAGCGGCGTGTGAGGGGTTTCAAGGTTGCCGATGTGATGGACCTCAAGGTCGTCTGTGCGATCGAGCTGCATGTGAGGGGCTTCAAGGTCGCCAGTACAAGCAGCGTGTGAGGGGCTTCAAGGTCGCCAGTACAAGCAGCGTGTGAGGGGCTTCAAGGTCGTCGCTACAAGCGGCGTGTGAGGGGTTTCAAAGTTGCCGATGTGATGGGCTTCAAGGTCATCTGTGCGATCGAGCGGCGTGCGAGGGGTTTCAAGGTCGCCGGTGCAAGTGGCGTGCGAGGCTTCAAGAGGTGAAACACATAGGCATGGGAGACGGATACTAGATACACAGCGTAGTGAATGGGGGTTAGTAGGTGTGGACTACATTCATGTCAATGTCTCACTATCAGCGGTCAGTGTAACGGTTGGACACACAGCTTGTGTTCCGCGCCTGGATATTTCTAATGTCTGGTGATATATCTATTACTGGTATCTATATCTGATACTATATGTGATGAGGCAATGTTTATCATTAGGGGTATTTGTTCGTTAATGCTACTGAAAATACACAGCTGCTCATATGCATAACATTCCTGAATGTTTATTGTAGTTCATCAGGAGTCTGGAGTCATATCATTTACATGTAATAAATGTTGAGTCGGTGTGATCGCTGTGGCCCTGTATAGTGTGAGCTTGGCTTGAATGATTTATTATTTCTCATGCCATCTGAGTGAGATACAAAACAGATGTTTGATTATTACAAAGATCTGCTGATTGAGAGATTTGCTCGACGTATTCAGCTGTGATCTCGCATGTATTGAGATGCTAGTTTTGTCGGCAGATTTTTGATACTGATAACAAAATATATATTGCCATTCTTTTTATATTAGGCCAGCACAATGTTTCTCAGTAGTGGTGATGAGGGTGAGAGTGGTCGATAGTGAGGTCCGACAAATGTTGTCTTTATGCATATCAGTAACATGTGAAGGATACTTTAGGAGTCATAGTAAATTCTTAGTGCTACTATGTCAGTGATTATTTCTATTTAAATACATTATAATCTGTATTCTAAATCTATTCAGCAACTTTTTTGTAAACTATTAGCCAGCTCGTTAGAATTGGTATTTGTTCTGTTATTCCTGAACTTTGCCATTGCATTTTTTTCTGAATGCTCCCTGTTGGTTGATAATTTGCTTAATTCCTATTGCTTGGATATAAGGCTCTAATCCCTTGACCACTGTACTCATAGACTCAGACTTTATGAAAGTGACTCGACACCCTTAACAATGTGCAGCTGCTCCTCGACCCAACCGTGGCAAACACTAATTTTGTGATATGTATAGCAGTACTAATTAACAGAACTCTTGTACTAGATTATGTAGAAACTTATTAAAATTATAGTGTTTCACGTGCAATTCTTCTTTGAAGCGGTCAGACAGCAAACCAGACAGCAAGCATTTTGTATCATTATAGTTATACCCTTCCTGTCGGTGCCTTAACTATGATGCTGATATAAAGTTATGAAATGTGTCGAATAGAGGGCTTTGTCGATCCATTACTTATAATATCAAGTATGTACAGAGTTCAATATGTGTCAATATGTGTCATCATAACTTACTGCTTTGGCATAAATGAAGCAGAGGTAGCATATCGTTTATGGCGTGACCATGTCATAGGGTTGATGGTTGATACTCTAGCTATCTAGCAGAACATCTCACATTAGGTCAGGAGTGATTAGGTTATTACAGTGTATCATAGGGGTATCTTTTGGCACACCATTGGTTTAACTAACTACATCTACTACTGACTCTGGTATTCACCATTATTTGGCATATAAGCATATTTTTTTTTTTTTAAAGAAATATGTTGGCTTTGTCTTTATATGGATAAATGCATTCATGTGCATTCTCTGCCTTCATGTGCAGGCTTCAAAAAAAAAAATCGTTTATTGACCAGCGTCCGTTGTTCAGTAAGTGTGTTAAGTTTATTTTCTATGTAAAATTTGTAAGGTAATACAAAAACGAAATGCCATATACTGATATTGCAGTGCCACCTTGTGAGTTATGTGTAGAAGAAGTGTTTTCCGATTACAGCAATGGCAGAGAGTGTATAAAAGGATATTGTAACTGTTACTCATTAAATGGTTACACTTTGAATTTTATTTATGTCACGCTTTGCTATATATGTATAAACTGATTGGTTAAATAGTTGCCATTTCTGTCAATTTTATATGTAATTATCAATTCGGTGACCAAGTGATTCGATTCACTGCTCTGTTGAGTTACTGTTTCATGAGGTTAATTGATTAAAAAGTATTTTTATAAGCAATTTTGTAATGGCAAAGAGCAGTTCAATATTTGCAATATATTGGTACAACGGATACCAAACATGGAAGGTGTCACACTCCTTATAATGCATTATTTTTTCAGCTGGAGATTTTGTTGCAAATACAACTACGTGTATAAGTAATGTATGTATAACATGTATAACTAAATAACGTAATCAATTGAACTTTGGCACACCGCACGTTTTATTATGACAATAATGGATTTCATATGGTTTACTCTCAGTTTAGCATCACTCAGAATTACTCCATGGTTCAATGAAATTACAATAATATATACAAATGAGATTAACCAAAGAATATGCACAGAACCAAATTGACATCAATTAAGCTATCTAGGAAATATGTTAATCATTTTTGGCAATTGCGTGGTAGGCAGTTTGCGGTGATCATAAGTTAGACAATAGTTTCCAGCCCCAACTTCATTGTTATGTATATGTGTATCCGTTACAATAATATATAACATATGTAAATTATACATAAACAGGCTGACACGATATACGCATAGAATGTGCTCAATTGCTGCATGTAAATTATGTACGTTATAGTGTTAGGTGAAATTGTGAACAATTTCTGAATTCCTATATACTCTACGTGTTTTAGTGTTTTCGTTATTGTGTTTGCCGTAGTTAAAACGCAGTCTGATGGACAGTACTGAGTAGCACAACTGACAATCAATCCAGGACGCTTAGCGGCGCAAGAGGCGGGGACATGTACCCTCGTGTTTTCTACGGAAGGGGGCAAACGTATTAGATACCCCCACTCTGGTTTTTTCTCCTTTTTGAAAGTGCACCCTGGAATGCGCCATTCGAGATACAATTTCAGTCGCAAATGCAATTCGTAAGAAGCAGCTACATCTGTACTTCAGTCTTCACGATCCAAGGATTTTGTTCTGGCAGGCATTCGCCGGTTCCTTATACGTTATACATAATAATAGGTTTATTCTACTGATCTTTATACTAACCATACTTAACAGATAAGTTGTGTATGACGAACCCTGTCAGAGACCGCGGGAACCACCCACGACAGGTGTGCATACATCGGTTTCATAGGGCCATGGGTTGATGTGGTATAGGTGTATCGACACAAATAGGTAGATGAGTGGCTACGTCCATCTTTACACTATATACTTTGTCAAGAGCGATATTTTCCAAAAAATTATCTCGAAATGTTAATTTATAATATGAGTTTTGTGCACTTCGTGAAATAGTATTCCCTGCAATTTTTTTGGATATAGGCCTAGTCCATATAGACACAGTACTGGTATCCTATTGGATAATATGACAATGCACTTTGATATTCCTACAGTGTACTTGGAGTCATTAGATGTCTATATAAATTTATTTATTACATTCTATACTGAAATCATGAGTAAATAAGCGAAAATCCTTGCCTTGGGGTCTTTCGTGTGCAGTCGCTTATAAAATCAAGTGTATATAAAAACTTTATTCACCCCCTGATAACACGTGCAAGGACACGTGTAATAATATACTATAGGTAGCGCTTCCAGAGATATATCTTTTGTTGTAACAGATGATTCATGAAGCTAATAAAAGCTAACAGCTTGAGGCATGTGAGTGCACAGCATGTTTACTGTGCACGGCTCCAATTAAATTTACCACTTCTCACACACAAAAACGACTATACACTACACGGTGCTTCTGGTCCATCCTTGCTCCTATTCATATTTCGCACATTTTGCCAGATTGCTTCATTTGACCAAAATTGCCACAGATCCGTTAATTTAAAGTACTACACAGTTTTGAATATGGGTTGACAAATATGTTATCAGAAAACAATAAACGACGACACTAATATAAAAAAGGTAGTTAATGATAAAGAATCCAAAATTTAAATACTTAAAAATTCAAAAATTTTAAATGACTTATATTTAAAAAAACATGGTATGATCACAACTCTTCATGCTCTTATGCAATTTCTTTCTTTTTAGCCAACAATCAACATGGTAAAGGGTATAATACATTTGCAGTCACCATCATCATGAAGCTGCAATCTCGACACTACTCACTCAGTCTACTCAACAACAGAATAAGGACAACAAAGTTCTGAAACGCATGCATGCAGGGTTTTCTTTCAAATCACACAGCTCTATATAATTATAGAAACTATCAAGAGTATGTGAGATTTGATTTTTCATTTGATTGAAGTCAAATACTCCTGCAACTATTCAAACTGGCTCGATAATCAAGCCAGTATGTCGCGTACATAATGTACTTGCATGAATAAATCTTGCTTGCAGCTAAAAAGTATGACGTGGCATGACTAACTTCTTGTAAGCATGCATGTACATTATATAGTATTATCAAAATCTCTACGCAGAACAGTATGACGTTGCTATGTACAATAGATAAAAATACCAAATTGCTATTCCACTACTGCCCTGTCAAGACCAAATCTTGTATACACATTGTTTGTGTGGAATGCATAACGTTTTGGTAAAAAAATTTCCCATGGTACTCAATGAAAACCTGTGCCTTGTGCGCACGCACTGCCCACGGCGGAACAGCCGCAGCAATAAAACGTGAAAATGATGCTAGCAAAAATACGCATGAGAATGTGCTTTCCGAGTTCTTGAGCATATATACAGAGCGGCGTGCCCGTCACCCCGGGCCGGCCGTCGGCCGTCGCTACGACGAACTGTTGCTCGTGTTCTTTTTCGACGAATCGCCAGAGCCCTTCTGCTTGGCTAACGCCGCTCCGGGTTTCAGCACCACCTGCACGGGGTCCGTGCCCTGGTCGAACGCGACACGCTCGTACAGCTTCATCATGTTGTCGATGAAGGTCATGAAGTCCTTGAAGGTCGGCCGCGTGATCAGCACCGCCGTCTTGTTGTCTTCGACAAACTGCACGGCGTCCGTCTGCGACGCGCGCGTCCGTTGCCGTGACGACCGCTCGGCGCATGCGCCGCAGCTCGCCGCGATCTGCGTGCTTCGATTGACCTTGGGCCGGCGTGGTGCCGCGTCGGCGATGCTGCGTGGCTTGCCGATCAGCACCTTCACGTTGTGCCGCGACAGCAGCTCCTGGTGGATAATGTCGTTGCACGGCAGCAGCGCCGCGCCCGTCGGCGCCACCATGTCTATAGAATGCGCCGAGTTGGGCCGCGGCAGCGGTGCAGCGACCTCTGCCGTGACCTCTGCCACCGCCGCATCTCCGGCATCCTCAACCGGCTCCGCCTCAACCTTGAGTGCCTTCAACGGCGACTTCTTGCTTGCGGCGGCAGCGCCACCAGCTGCGGTCGGCGGCTTTGGCGTGCTCGTGTGCACTATGTCCTCGTAGTCGAACATCGGACGCTTCTTGGCGCGCCGCGGCCGCCCAGGCTCCTCATCAACCACCGCCTCCTCGTCAGGTGGCGCCGCCGTCGCCGCCGCGCTCGCGCAATCGTCGTCGGACGTCGCCGAGCGGCTGTCATCGTCGGCGGCATCGTCGCCCTCCGAGTTGTGGTCGGTCTGCTGGTCGTTCAGGTACTTGGTCTTCGGGAACGAGCCCATCGCACTTTTCTTCAGCTGCTTCTGAAGCCTGCGAGGCATCGAAATGCACAATCAGATGAACATCGTAAAGCGCATGCAAGGGGGCGCCACCGTTGTAGCTGGTGTTTTTGTTACATGCAAAACTCCACTAGGTGGGCATTCCATTTTCGCGAGGGAGAGTACTGTTGCCGCCAGCCAGAGATATTTTCATATTGAACGGAATGAGATTAGATGAGCATTTTCGTGAGAGAGGGAGCCACTGTTGCGGTATGACGATTACACTTTAACCTATATGTTATATTTGCACTGAGCTTCAATGCGCCAAGATCTGATATGATCTTACCCTGTATAAATTCCACAAAATCAAATTGGAAACGTTATCTGTATTTAAATCTGATAGGGTATATTTCACTGTAATAGGCCATTTCAGTGTCACCCAGAACCACCAGTCACCCCAATTTATAAAACGATCACAATCCTGTAGGCTCAACATTTTATGCTGTTTATATTATATATATCACCCACGATCTGCACCGACAAAGCAATACCTTCACTTACATATCTCTGATGTTCTTTAGGTGATCCTTCGTCTCTCGTTGCAGTGTTCCATGTGGTATCAAATTGTTAAACAGCTCAAACAGCTAGAAAAAAAAGCTATATAAATTAATTGACGATCCTGTATTAAAATGCTACTTAATCGAGTCCTTAATACTATAATGAAGCAGATTACGATCCGACTATACAACTGTATCACTACTTCAGAGGGTGAATCAGTTGGTAGTTAGCAGTAGGGGTGAGACGATACAGGTAACTCACAATACAATCTGTATCGTGCTACAGATTACTCGATACGATGTATCTCTTTACTCTCAAGAAAAATTATCTAGCAAACTATACACTTAAAGGGAAACTACACCCTAGAATTTTAGGGTATAGTATAATACTAAATGCATAAATAATAGTATATACCTACAAATTTCTATAATCATGCATTGCTATATATAGCAATGCATGATTATAGAAATTTGATAATTAGACAAATGAATATATTCATTTGTCATAAAACAACACTTAGTTTCGAAATCTTTAATTTGGCAGCTGACATGACACTGCGATTGTGCTGCCACCCTGGTGAAGTTGCGCTTTTTCCAATTTATTTTGCACATTACCTACCAAGGGCTAATCACAAGTGTTTATTATAAAATTAAAGAGTTTATTTAAAAAAGTACATTTACATTTTACACCAAACTGCTATTTAAAATGGAACGATTTTTATTTTAGGACGATTCGTCCATATAATAACTGAGTCTAAAAGTTGTTTATAAGACATTGCAATCCTTCACCTCTTAAATTAAAATAAGTCTTGTTTGTAATGTAACCAGCAGTGATATTGGACAAACTAATACACGTTTGGCTATAAGGTTATGTACTTATTAACTACACAAGGTGCCAGTTACTAGATAGCATTCATCAACATTGCATAATCAATGGGCCTAGTATGCCTTTAATACCAATAATTAATGTATTTTACTCAGTAGAGTACCGATACGTGTATTGTGAATAGTCAAATGTATTGCCACGTTTATGGTAGAGCTATGTATTGCGATACATCGATATATCGATGAACCGTCCCCACTCCTAGTTAGCACTAACATTAACTGACACGAGTTGTGAGTAACTTACGAAGTCTGCCACCCGCTGCACACCATCCCGATCTTTTAGCGAGTGTACGTTGAGGTTCTTGCAAGCATTCCTGACTTCTCTCTGTTATTTGATAGAAAACCATGATGCATAATTAGAAATTTGGATTAAGGTTGTTGGTATGAGTAAAGCTTGGACAAACATAAATCAAAATCAGTGGTTGACATAGAACATTTTTGTAGGCTGCGCTAACTTGTCCTGGAGGATTGGGCAGCTGCTACAGTGCTAGTGTAATGCCAGGTTTTTACACTAAACAACAAGTTTTGTACACCTAATGCAAAAACGTTTCCCCACAACTTTTCCACAACTGGAAGATTTTAACTAAATACAATTCTCGTAGCATAATCCGTCGAAACATAGTAGTTACAAAATATTATTAGCAAACCCTTGCATAAAGGATTTTTATTGCCTCTCACACAAATATACATGTGCTCAACTTCTTGGACTTTTCTATGACAAAACACAATAACAGCCTATATTCCACAACTTGCCATACCTAAAAAATAGCATGTAAAATTTTTTAGGACTTTCCAAATTTACCAAGACCTTTACGAACCCTGGGATCATCGCGTAGTAGTTACTGATTTTCTGCAGCAAAAATTGGTTAGCTCAAATATTTTAAATCAGATAACCGTTTATATGTCGATGATACAAAATGTCACAGAATTCATGCACATAATAGCCACTAATTTCATCACCATGGGTCATACTCATACTCAGTGTTTCCCCTGCATTGACACGAGGCCTCGCTCAAATTCTCAGCCGCCACACAGAAATTTGTTCAAAACATGCACCACCTCCCTGACGAAAATCACTGTTCTTCAATCAATAAACTACACTTTATTGAACTAAAATGCAATAGTCTCATACAATGTGTTCAGAATTTTTCCAGAGGCGCAAAGCCCCCAGACCCCCCCTACCTGCAGTGCTCGCTTTGCTAGGACCTCGAAATGCGCAAAGTCGCAAACACCAAAAAAATTTACCACTCGCATACCTTTTTGGCCAGGGGAAACACTGATACTTATATGATAACACTGGTATCTAGAGAATGCCTGCGAATTGCATTTTAAAACGTTTAACTATATTTCCGCTTTTCAAACTTTGTAATTTGATACCGGTACACTACAGGCTACACTTTAAAATTTTCCAGTTTGGTGAGTACAATGTACATATATAGGCATGTCACTATTTGATATTATACATACATATGTGTGTACCAGTGTTAACCTTCACATATATGCTTTGAGTTGAATTTATTTACGTATTGATGTAACTATTCGTTTGTCTATCCATACGCATATTCGTGCATTTTAACTGTTCATGCACTGAACAGATACGGCTTCATTCATACTTACTAATACATTACGAAAAATTGCTCTAAAAAGCTGCTTGTCCGGCGGACAAGCTACCTGGACGAGATCCACCTTGTCTCCGTCGGAAATGTCGACAAGTAACGGGATCAAATGATAGGCCTTATTTTGAAACGCTGGAATGGTATCAGAAACCTTCTCGAAGAAATGTTCGTTGGATCGTATATGTGAAATAGTTGCCCAATGAGATGACCCGCTACGTTTGCAGCTGTCTTAAGAATTAAAGATGGCAAGCTCCCATCGTAAGTCAGTATAGCAACAATTATTGGCAAGACAGCAATTACGGTAAGCAATCCTCTTCCATCACCATTTACCGCTACGCAAGCCCACAGGCTGAAATAGAGAGGCTTGCCAGCCTGTAACTAATTAACGCAGGCAAAAACCTTACACCCCTCACTAATCACCAACCACACTTGCCACTGGACTAGTGCACAAGTTACAACACTCATGTAACACACTCGACAGTAAGAATGCCATAGAAATTAATATCCGATTTAACGGCGGCATAACCTTCATTCAACCAAAATTTAAGCTTTTGAAATTTCACTGTGACATTTGTAGCCCATACATCTCAGGCATGTAATAGAATCTACTAGCAAACGCCGGCAGTGCAAATTCTTTCTAACAGTACAACAAATCCATGGTTTAACCGCTCCCTCTTCAGGGTCAAAAGGTATCCGACACTGTAACTTTTCCGCATTGCAAGCCAGAAAAGCACATTCAATGTCTGCTTTCAAATAAAGCTCATAAAATGCTATAGGCACCCGTCTGAACAAACAGTTTCAATGCTTCTCTCTCCTCTCCGTCTCGTCACTGCTCTCTCTGTACGTCTGGCTATCCCTCCTGTCTGCTCGTCTGTCTGTCTGTCGTTGTCTTCTGTCTGGTCTCGTCGCTAGTCTGTCTCTGTCTGTATGGACAAGCCGTCCGACCATTCTCAAGAAAATGTCTAAAAATCTCCCCCGTCCCCATTGACCTTTGACCTGCTGACCCAATTCGGTCAAGTGATGGCTTTTCCTACCATGATGCCATACAACAACACACCGACTATCACGAGCCTAGGTCGAGCCGGTTAAAGATTTGTGCTCCATTCTGTATTTCCTCCCTATACCTAAGTAAGAGAGGGAATGTTCCCCCTTCTTTACACCACCTTGACCTGTTGAGCCCCCAGCTCGACCTCTCAACTCGTTTTGACGATGCACGCCCCGCGTCCGAATGACTCGTGACCGTACGTCGAGCGGTTAAGATTTGTGCCCAACTGTTGACGCCTGAACGGACGCACGGCCGGACGCATGGACGCACGCTCATGCAATTCTACAAGCTGCATCTGACTATGTCAGATGAGCTAAAAACTACTTTGAATTCATGAAACTTTTGCCACGACAATGTCAATGTACCTATAATCACAGGCACTTGGGACAGTCAGTAAAAAATGAAAATAATATGAACGCACACATTCACAAATATTTGCGAATATATATATATATAAAGGCTTTATATAAATATATTATCATGGCAACACAGCACACTCGAAGCGTCCAGTGCGGGAGCGTTCGGCGTTAGTTTTTATGAAGGAAAGTTGATATACAGTGACAGTGGAGTAGCCAGGATTAAATCTAAGGGGGGGGGCAGGTGCATGTTGTTGGTATGTCTTATCGACTTGAAACAGTCCTGTTGGTTTAAATAAGTACGTAGCCTTCTAAATCTTAGGGGGGGGGGCGATCGCCCCCATTGCCCCCCTGGCTACGCCACTGTACAGTGACAAAACAGTGGAATTGTAATTGAGAGGTAAGTACGGTAGTATATATATTATAGGGCCTATTTGTGAATGTGCGTTCATATTATTTTCAGTTTTTACTGACTCTGTCCCAAGTGCCTGTGCCTATAATAATCACTAGCATCAAATTGCAGAACGTACTGTTAGGGTACGTAGTTTAAATTTAGCTGTACCAGAAACGCTAGCGTCAGACTCAGCGTCGCCTGGTCATGCTCGCTTGACCTAATACTAATAGTAATATTTGCATCATAGTTAGTCAGTATGAATAACAACCGAGTTAGTCAGTGTGAATAACTTGAGAAAATCAGTGATTGCCATCTATGAACTCCTTCTCAAAATCAGTCACACGGAAAGGGCCTAAATCTATGCAAATTACTGATATTGTTTCTAGACTTTCCATTATCATAAATTCTGCTAGTACTAGTAATAGTAAAACTGCGTGCTGCGTAAATCGACTACGTATGCGTAACCGGCGTTCCGCTTGGAGACAGCATGGCGTCAGCGTTCGCGTTACTGCACAACCGTACAGCAAGAGTAACATGAAAACGTCACAACGTGATTACCTTGAACTGGCAACGTTCAGCACTTTTCCCACGAGCAAGCATTTTTACGACATATTCATCATTTAGTTCAAACCCCAATCGTTCACACAAAGTTTCTGCCGTTGACGCAAATCCGCCGTTTTCTGTAGAATTAGCGGTTACAGACGCAGCGTCGCTACCTTCATTCTTCTCGTCCGCCATGACGCCGTTAGCGGGGAAATGGCGGCAATCGACGGCCTCGGAATACATGTATCAGTAAGAATTCATGAACACTTGTAAAAATTCATTGAATTTTGAACTGGTCACAGGTGTGAAATTTATATTAAACTGCACTCGTGCTGTTATAAACATAAACATGCCTCTAATAAAAAGGCGAAATAAATACAAGCCTGTGAGTTATTAGTATACAGCAGTTACCGAGGGATGGCGCTGCGACACAATTATCAAAGTTGCGGCTGGCTGCCGTCAGAGCATATAAATCACCGCCTGTGCTCGGTGATGTATATGCTATGCTGCCGTGTTCGCGCCAAGCTGAGGCGCCAAGTAGGCCTACAGCCTCTCGGCATCTCTCTACCGCGCCGTTTTCCGATCGTTTAATCAGGGACGTAGCTACCATAACGCATATACGCAGTTGCGTACACATCATTTTACCAAACATATTTTTTTATTGCAGAGAGAGGGCGAGAGAGAAAGAGAGCAAGAGAGAATCAGTCAGTCAGACTAAATTTTCTTCTGATGTTTTGCCTAGCGTGACTCGTGATACCCTGATAGAAATGCGTGAAAGAATCTGTTTATTTACAGTGAACCGTTATATTTTATTTAGCGTTTAGCGTGAATTTATTTTTCAATGATTCTAAACGAATTTTTGATCTCTTGATTCAACCATTTTCACACACTGTCATCCAGCGTAGACTGGTCCTCGTCTCGACATATGTCTATTGAGATATCTCTACTCACAAGCCTAATTACTACATCAGTGGCGGATTTAAGGGGGGGGGTGGCTAGCTACCCCCCTCTGTTGGACTAACAATATTTTTACATAGTCGCGCGGCTGTACAAAACGTCACCGGAGTGATGCATAGCTTAAATTATATAATTGAGTGGCAAAGCAGTTTACAACCCTTTTGCAGCTTTTTCACAATTCCAAGAAAGAGTTTTGCTGTCGCCCTCATCCCAGCGGTGGTCACCACTACACATTGAATAATAAACGCGACTTAAAGAGAGAGAGAAAGAGAGAGCGAGAGAGAGAGAGAGAGAGAGAGAGAGAGAGAGAGAGAGAGAGAGAGAGAGCGCGCGCGCGCGCAAGCGAGCGAGGGAAAAATATATGTAAAGGCGATCATTAACAGGGGCGTAGCTAGGGTGAAATGGATGTGTACGCAGAGAGGCTCATCAATTTTTGAAAATGTAGATCGCAGAAGATGGTATTTGAGGCACCTTTGAGTAACTGTACAGCCTTCATTCTGACTACGACAATTATCTGTTTAGTAGAACTATTCTCTTCATGCGCAACAAGATGTGATCACTAAAGATCACTATAACTAATCATGTAATTTTTGTTAATTTTTTATTATCAAGACATGTTGAACTAACTCTCTTTCTCTCTCTCCCGCTCTACAAGGCGGTATTTCCAGGCGTGTTGTGCGTGCCAGAGTGTGTTCTGATATCGATTTATTTCACTGCCCTGTAGAATAGCGTTCAGATATCACAGGTGTAGTGATCGGATGTGCGGAGGATTCGCACTCCCCGAGTGCCTTCTTTCTAGTTGATTAGTTCTGATCGTGCTGACAACGCTCGTTTGCGCCCTCGTTTAAGCCTTCGACGTAATCGTGTCGGATTTCAACGAAAATACACGACACTAGCACTCAGAGTCGGGCGGTCGAACATACCGGAAGACCAGCGTACATCGTGCGGCACCATTGCCATAAATTGCCTCGCTATAGCAACACATATAAGACTCTAAAGAAGTCAAGATGAAGTGATGCTAACATTATATTTTGCATTTCATTCTAAATTTCAATACATGTTGCAAGCGGCATCACCTGCAATGACACAGCGTGGTGCAACATGTCTTTACAAGTATTGTACTGAGAAAGTGTTGAAACTTCGGGTTCTCGTAGTTCGACAGCGTAGAAGGTAGCAGCGTTGATAGCGTATAGATAACCAGTAGAGAGTAGACGTAGTCGCAGATTCTTGTTTCACTTGGACTTTATTAGAAAACTCGAACACATACAAAATATATACATACGTACGGCAACCTAACTAGGTCCCGTCATTTCTGTTTCCGTCGCTACATCTTGAATGACTCACGTAACTCGGTTCTTAACTCTGTAACTCGGTTCCTATCTTCCGTCTCCCCGAGCGTCTATTTATAAGCTTCTTAAAAGCGCCCGGACGCCCCACAATCCAAACCAGTTTCTCCCTGCAGCTTCTAATATTAGTGACATATTAACGCCCGTCTGTAATCATTAGGGTGCGCGGTAGGGCTACGTATATATATACGAGCATACGTCCCATGTTATTACCAAAACAACAATAACTAGCCAGGGTTAGAAGTATAGACGCAAGTCCTACTTAGCCGCAGTCCTACAATATACAACACAAGCAACACGCCTCAATGGCTTCGTCATCTTTCTGTTTTCGTCATCATCCTCAGGGCCGTAGACTGAACAAATTGCTAGAGAAAGGCAAAATTTAAAAAAATAAAACAAATGTAGGATAGTTTTTATATGGGCTGAAGGAATAATTGTGTTTTTGCAATTGACAACGCATGGCCAGCGCAACGGTATACAATGAACACCTTAATTGGACTCTGCTTGATGACCTCGACTATGCTGATGACCTGGTACTGCTTTCACACACACGACCATATTCAGACAAAAACAGACAAACTGGTTCAGGAAGCAGCTAAAGCCGGGTAGAAAATCAACATTACGAAGACAAAGTCAATGAGGATAAACGCACAAAATGTGGAATCAGCTACCGCCGAGGGGAAAGAAAATGAGGCGGTGGAAACCTTCACATATCTAGGTAGCGCGCTGGACAAAAACGGAGGGACCGAGAAAAATGTCAAGGACAGAATAGGGAGGGCAACGAGCGCCTTCAAATTGCTCAATAAAGTTTGGAGGACAAGCGCTATATTACCCTTAAAACGAAATTAAAATTTTTCAACTCTAATATTCAGACCGTCCTCATGTATATGGCCGTGAAACATGAAAACTAACAGACAAAATAATCCAAAAAAATCCGCTTTGTTAACAACTGCTTGAGGAAGATCCTCAGAATATTTTGGCCGCGCACCATCAAAAATAAAGAACTCTAGGAAAGGACGAAACAGACCCCAATCGAAATCCAAATAAAAAGAAGTAAAGGAAATGGGGCTGAGTTCCAAGCTGTCTGTCGGACAAAACAGGCGAATGAAGTGACGTCACGACATGCGAATTATATCCATGATAATAGTGGGAGCTATGACAGACTGTTCCTATGATCGATCACCCAGGGTCGAGATGACCCATGGCGAGTGCAACTGGAAATTGCAGGTAAACCAGTAGATTTCAAAATAGATACTGGGGCAGACATCACCGTCATGTCAGCAAGAACATACAATGACTTGCGTAACCGGCCAGCATTGAAACCAACAAACACAGTACTATCCAGTCCATGAGGAACACTAAAATGTAAGAGAGTGTGTGACACAGACAAGCCATAAAGGGAAAACGTACAGCTTCACAGTAGTCGTGATTACAGGCCCACCGACTAATAATTTGTTAGGTCGTCAGATGCCCCCCCCCACCCACTCATGGGTACGGATGCACCGCACCCGCGTGAACTTGAAATTCAGTTTTACTAGAATTAAAATTCAATAATAATATAATAATTAATATTATTCACTATATATCTTCTGGTAGTGTCAAGAAAATTTCACTTCTACAAATACCCTAAAAATGACTTCCTCTAAAAAATTGAACTGCCCCTTATTACCCCTGTGGTAATGAAATACATGCAGTAAGGCACCTAGAAATCTTCAGAAGAGTGTATATCATTTTGTGACTTGCTCTAAAGAACTACCGTAAACGTGTGCATTTAAATAAATCCTGAGATAAGGGGGTGTATTGATGAAGAGTCTAGAGATAAGCGGTGTATTTCTACCGAGTGCTGAGATAGAGGGTAGAAAAAGAGACAAAAATCACGCGAAAAGAAGGTAAAAAATTATGGTCCTTCCTGAGATAGGGGTGTTTTTGAAATCAGGGAAGAAGCGTAGGCATCCACCTAATATATTGAGTGGGAGCCGGGCAGATGGCATCACAAATGGGCTTAGTACAGAGAGGCAATGAAATAAATGGAACATTGTTCGGGGATATTGGTCTGTTAAAGTGCGACCCCGCACAGTTGAAAGAAAAGGCTGTTCGATAAAGTACTAACACTGCCCGCAGAGTGCTCTTTCCGATACTATCCAAGGTTAAGGAGGAGCTGGAATATATGGTCAATATTGGGGTCATCGAACCAGTTGCAGAGCCAACAGACTGGTGCGCCCCTATGGTTCCAGTCGTGAAACGCACTGGGAAATACGCATAAGTGTTGATCTGAAAAAATTGAATGAATCTGTGCGTCGGGAGCGATTCATTCTGCTAACCTTCTATGATGTCATCCCTAAGCAGGTAGGGAAACGTGCGTTTTCGTAGTTGGATTTTTGCCAAATTCCACTAGACTCCGAGAGTTCGCGATACACCACATTTATCACACTATTTGGGCGGTACTGTTTCTACCGTCTCCCATTTGCGATTACATCACAACCAGAGGTGTTCCAACGCAAAATAACAGAGCTACTGCAGGGACAAGATAGTGCTATTGCGATGATGGATGACATATTGGTGTATGGGAAAACCATCAAGGAACATCACCAATGACTTAGGAATGTCTTAAACCGTATACGTGAATCGGGACTGAAACTCAACAGAGGGAAATATAAGTTCCGACAGCCAGAACTAACGTACTTTGGTCATCATATCGGAGAAGGAGGGGTAAGCCCATACCCAGGAAAAATAAGAGCAGTCGTGGATATTGCCGCACCACGTGATGTAGCAGATGTTAGACGGTTTATAGTCATGATCAATGTGCGTGCGTGAGTGTGTGTATAATTCCTCACAGAATATGATATATATATATATCTACTTGAAGATCGTACACAATAGCGTGAGTGACGCGAAATATCTGGTGCAAAATACGGCTTCACAAATTTACCATATCCTGAAAAGCATCCTAGCTGAAACTATTTCCATATATTTGCACCTGTTTGCAACTATTTCATAGAACTTTCAAACTGCTATTATGTCACAAAAAGTTGGAGATCCCAAGATCACAGTGTCCAATTGAATACACATTGAAAGTACTTACAGGACGACATCAACTATTACACTAGCTCAAACACTAACAACTAGAGCATGTTGATGTACGATACGCCGGGTAGGCTGGATACGAGAGGATACACGCTAAAGAATTAGTGTATGCATTTCTTGATGATCTGTAGGATGTTTGTACGGCAAACAATCAGCAAGCACAAGTATTTTAATTATATGCGAACATTTCGTCAATAAAAAAGCATACTCTGTTGTTTAAATGTCGATATCTGGTATAATTATGTGTAACACAGAAATTATCAAGGTGAACAATGTAAAATATCATCAGAAGGAAGGGAAAAATCTCGATTTTCTACGAATTTTACGTTTTCAGCTAACGATGGTACAGTGTAATACACTAATTAGAATTAGAAACGGCGAGGAATCATAATAGAATACAAAACATCAACGAAAACTCCGTTGTAATATGCAAGAATTATGTATAATAACATGATTAACAATTATATTCTACTTTACTTTATTCTTACGACGTTGGTAAATGGTAATTAGTTACAATATAGTTTGTCCAATATAGGATGGCAATTTTCTCTTTAGACTAATTCGATAGGGCGTGTTCGATAAAAATCGGTATAGTTTTAATAATGGAAATGTTTGGGTCATTTTCATGCGTAATTCCGAAAAGAAGGAATTTAATTACGCGAAACAATAACCAATTACCAGCAATATGTATTCTATCGTAGATTAGACTAGTATAGTATGTGTTTTGTCACTCTTTATTGATTTCTGTAAAATCTGTTACCTTTCCTTGCAAACATTTAGTTCTTCATTACACGCAGCTAAAAATAGCGAGTAATATTGGTGCGCACTGCAATTCAATTTTCCTATAGAGCTAATAACCTCCTGCCATCGTCATCGTCGTCGTCGTCTGCTACGGTGCAGACTGGTATTCCCTCAAACCATTTCGCGCACCGTCCTTTCGGCTGCGGCGGTGAATCACGAAAACGCCAGCGAAAAGCAGAGCTCCTGTCAAACCCAGGAACGCAGAAAATAGGAACGCTGGTCTTGTGCTCCCAAAATGATCTGCCAAGGCGCCTGTAGATCAGGAGATAAATAATGCAGTTAACGCATGTCCTTAAACCGGCCAGTCTGAGGTGCCCGTTAAAACGCGAGCGGCGTGCAGGCACTTTAATGAGCTACGGGGCATAAGTACGCCACGCGAAGAAAGAAATTGAGCAAATGTTTGTTCTCCCCGTTCGCATATTTCGTATAATTATATTTATCAGATTTAGCGATAAGTTCACTTTTAAATTTTTTATATCTATTATTCGGGCCATTAAAAATATATTATATTATGTAATATTATATTATATTATATTATATTATATTATATTATATTATATTATATTATATTATATTATATTATATTATATTATATTATATTATATTATTATTTATTTCATATTACCACTCGCTGTGAGTCCAATAAGGTTTGCACAACCGCCACAGCAGGCGCTTATTCCTTCAACTATCAGGAGGTTTTCCACGCCGTACAGTTCTGCGTTCACAGCGGATAAGAGTGCAGAAGTGAGTCCGCGACCAAACCCATACAGGCCGAGCGATACCAGGAAAAACATTGGCGCATCCAGAAGAAAAAGGCTCAAGCAACTGATTGCCAATATAATGAGGCCGACGTTGTACGCAATTAAAATATTAAACCAGCGCATTTGAGAGAGTATGATTAACGAAATTCTCATAAATGTACTACTGGCCTCTTTAATAGCTACTAACTTCGTAACCATCGAGATCTCTATGCCTAGCTCTACTCCGTATTCCACAACGAACGCGGCAACTATGTTCTGCACGGCGAATTTGCAGAAAATTCCTGCGCCGTGTGGCACAAGTTTCATTATTTGATCCCGGGTTAGATTAGCTGCCTTCTTATTCTGAATTCCGTACTTCGGTTTGACTGCAGGAAGAGGCCGAAACAGCGCGCCAGCAAAGACAATATGCAGATTCAGCCCACCCATGACTAGCAACGCACCCTGCCAGGTGTACATCTCGATTAATTTAAGCGTTACGATCGGACCTAAAATTCCGCCTATAGGTACACCGAACGATGCTATAACTGTTGCTAACGGTCGCTGTTTGTCGAAATAATAGCCGGCTATAGCCACTGACGGTGTGAAGGCCAATCCCATTCCCATTCCTGAAAAAAATACGAGTGTGTAATTCATATATGTATGTCAATATGTATATTGACGGGCGCGATAAAGATTTGTCATATTAACGGTCAGCCAATTAGTAGGAATCAGCTCTAGTATTCTAAGGCTATGCACGTTTTATGGAAGATACACACACGTACACGCGCACGCACGCACACGCACGCACACGTACACACGCACACCACACGTGCGCGTACGCAGACACGCACGCATGCACGCACACGCACGCACGCACACGCACACGCACACGCACGCACACACACATGCACACACACACACACACACACACACACAAATTGCCACTAGACGGCTGGCCGTTTTCATATCAAAGTTATATCGCGTTAGTAATGTCCTACATTGTTTACGAATTCATGCACGTGATCTCGAATTCCTCTATAACTCTCTTTCTACATTCACCCTCATATTCTCGAATTACGAAATATGAGGATCATTAAATGCATGAAATTTCAAGATCGTGTCATAAATTAAAGGGGCTCTAATAAATTATAATGTAATATATGCGTGTGTAAGCATATATGTGCTTCTTACCTGCAAGCAGAGAATAGCTAGGGAAGAACACGAGTAAAGTGGGGCTACGATAGCTGAGACCCAGGCCTAATGTAGTCAGACAACCTCCGACGATGACAATATTCCTGATGCCGTATACCGCGGCAAGGCACGCGCTAAACGGACCTGTCGGACAGAAGGCACGGGTGTTGCATCACGATATCACTATTCATCCATCCATCCATCCATCCATCCATCCATCCATCATCCATCCATCCATCCATCATCCATCCCATCCATCCATCCATCCATCCATCCATCCATCCATCCATCCATCCAGTCCATCCATCCATCCATCCATCCAATCGCAATCCACCATCCATCCATCCATCCATCGCATCCCCATCCATCCAACTCCACCATCCTATCCCATCCATCCATCCATCGCATTCCATAAAATCCATCATCCATAAAATCCATCCCATCCACCATCCAGCCATCCATCCATCCATCCATCCAGGCCATCCATCCACGTCCATCCATCCATCCATCCATCCAATCCATCCATCCAGTCATCAATCCGTCCGTCGTCCGTCCGTCCGTCCGTCCGTCCGGCTCCGTCTCGTCCACCCGTCGTCGTCCGTCCATCCATCCATCCATCCATCAACCATCCCATCATCCATCCATCCAGTCCAATCCACTCCATCCTCATCCATCCATCCATCCATCCATCCATCCATCCATGCATCCATCCATCCACCAATCCAATCATCCATCCAATCCATCCATCCATCCATCATCACATCCATCCATCCATCCATTCATCCAGTCCATCCATCCATCATCCATCCATCCATCCCATCCATCCACATCCATCCATCCATCCATCCATCCATCCATCCATCCATCCATCCATCCAAGATCCATCCATCATCTATCCTTCCGATCCATCCGGTCCTGTCCGTCCGTCCGTCCGTCCGTCCGTCCGTCCGTCCGTCCGTCCGTCCGTCCATCCGTGCGTCCGTCGGTCCGTCTGTCCGTCCGTCTGCTCGACCGTCCGTCCATCTGTCCGTCCGTCTCTCTGTCCGTCCGCCTATCTGTCCGTCCATCCGCCAGTCTGTCCATCTATTCATCCATCTATTCATCCACCTATACATTCATATGTGGCTCTACACTCGGTTTATCGCTGTGAAATGAACTTGCAGTCTATAGTATGTCTTTCTATAACGTTTTTTTTAAATATATGTAGCATCTTAATTTCTGAAATGTGTTTAAAGGACAGATCTATTGGCGTTACAACTATTATCAGGTTACAACTATTGGCGTGTGTGTGTCATTGCTTTCCCCGACTGCATAAATTGAGCATTGATAATTAAATTATTTTGTTAAGACAATAAAAGCAGGCGCTATAGATAAACATATATGACGAACGCGCTATACCTACCAAGCACAAGTCCCAGGCCAGATAGAACAGCTCCTACGCCGGCCGTGATGCTATTGCTTGATCCAAATTCACTTGCAATGTACGCGTAAAACACGGAGAACGATGATACATTGTACA
The DNA here is from genome assembly GCF_000485595.1 of Priapulus caudatus. Classification (NCBI taxonomy): domain Eukaryota; kingdom Metazoa; phylum Priapulida; class Priapulimorpha; order Priapulimorphida; family Priapulidae; genus Priapulus; species Priapulus caudatus. The sequence goes on along the minus strand of NW_014577519.1, from coordinate 39,178 downwards.
TGATTATAACCTTAATCAGGAAGGATCCGGCCAGCACGACCCAGGCCCAGCCACGGTCAACATCGGTTCTTTGTCGTTCAGTCCTCTCTGTCGATGATTCCATTTCTAGCGAAGACGATTAGCGAGTGCACGTTTACTCGTACGTTTACTTTTTTCTTGTCCATGCACGGCTAACACACAAAACTCTTCTCACGTTCATTCAATGATGGAATGGATCGAATGTCCAGCAGACTAGGTATCAAGGTGTATCAATGTTACACTCAGCGCGCGTGCGTACGTGTGTGAGTACGCGTGTGTGTGACTTTGCAGACCATGAGGATCAAGGAGGCGTGAAATGGATGTCTATTTCGATTGACCTCGTTTTTTAGTCTTCCTTAATCGTGATCATGTGTATAGCTGTGCACAAGAAAAATGCATTAGGAAGGATGTATCAAACCGCGCCCCAAACTGGTTGCTATCTCGCTCAGAATTCCTTATTGTTAAAATGACAGCAAAATTAACTTCAGCAAGCGGTCTGTCTGTCTGTCTGCACACGCGCACACGCACGCGCACGCGCACGCACACGCACACGCACACGCACACGCTCACGCACACGCTCACGCACACGGTGACGCACACGCACACGCACGCGCACGCGCACACGCACACGCACACGCACACGCACACGCACACGCACACGCACACGCACCCACACGCACACGCACACACACACACACATGCACACACACACACACACACG